>NC_035433.2:137345679-137527122 GCF_002127325.2 Helianthus annuus | reverse complement strand
TGAACTTGTTGGGTCCAAATATACTCCATTCTCGGTTTTCGCCTTTTCGTGCGAATTAACCATATCTATGTATCGGAATCAACCGGTTAAGCTACGGCTAATATAAGGACCGTTAGGATTCTAAGAGGTTAATTAAAACCTTCGTTCCAGATTAGGAGCCCCAGTAAAAGCTATCGGTGACTTGATCTAAATTAAGGATTATACTTGCAAAGGTAAATACTTTAACTTATTTCCCCTATATGGGCTTGGGTTACGGTATATTAATACCGCTTGATTGAGCATTATATAATTCCATCGCTTAGGTGGTTAATTGATTAAATATGATCGGCTCATTTAAACAGTTTTGTTGCTTATAAGCCTTTGGGGGGTTTAATGACCGTTGTCCCGGATATCCTTGGCATCATTTTACGAAATGGCCACGACCATCGACATCCCGGTGTAGGCGTACACCCGGTATAAAGTGTCGACATTAAAATTAAAAGACGTAGCCGTTGGTTTTTATACTACGGTTTTACGCAACGTGGTGTGTCTATAAATCTTTAACCTGGCACGACCCGGGCTACTGAACGCATAAAAGAACATGTAAAACGTTCACAAGATCATTATGAATTTTCCCAAGTTATAAAAGAGTTTGTGCCTTGTGCATTCAAATCAATTTTAATAAACATTTTCAAATGTGTCAGTTGAATGTATTTACCAGTGTAAACTGACGTATTTTCCCCAAAAAGATTAAGTGCAGGTACCTAAACGTAAATTGGCTGGTATTAGCTCCCTAGCGTCGTGATAAGTCTCGCAAACTTGATTGCAGTATCTGATGGAACAATGCTTTATGTTTATTTATGATCCACTGTGGATATAATCAACTTCTGTAATACATTTGATATTACAACCAGAGGTTGAGTTTATATATTTATCTTATGCTTCCGCTGTGCATTATATAATTGTGTGGTTGACTATATTGTTGCCAACATCGTCACGGTAATCCCCCACCGGGCCCACCGGTGAGACACGTGGACAATGGGGTGTGACAGGTTGGTATCAGAGCCAACATTGAGTGAATTAAACACTATCCTATTGTGTTTAATCTCAATGACACAATTGCACATACTTGAGTCTAGACAATAACTTAGGACAAATTCGGATTATTACTCCTTTTTGTCTTTATTTTCGATTCGATTTTTAATAAGTTTTGGAGCAGGAAAATGCCACCTGTTATATTCCGAGGAAGAGGAAGGGGAAGAAGAGGCCGAGGAGAAATCGTGACACATCACGATACCGAAGCTGGACCATCTGGTACAAGACATCCTTCGATGACAAGGAGCGAAGAGCCACAACGACGAAGAGATCTTTACGAACCAGCGAGGCATTCCACTTCGCACAGCTCGACGCCATCCTACCGGCACTCCTTTGGGCCAGATTCAGAAAATGATCCCAACAACCCACAACCTTCCTTCATACCTCTACAACGTTCGGTATCGACCCGGAATTACGACGACCCTACTCCCTACTACATAGGTCAGTTCAATCCGGCTGACTACATACAGGAACCTTCAGGTTTTGTTCCACTAGGGCCACAAGACCACTTTTTGGAAGATCCCATGGAGGAAGATGAGGATCCTACTGAACCAGCTCGTGGTACGCCCACGCATCCGATAGAAGTTTCGGATGGGTCATCCTTCCATGGAACGCCCTATCAAGGACCTGACAGTTTCCAAGCGATGTTTGACCGACATGAATGGTACTACACGCCATCTCGACAGACATCTCAACCACCGAGACATCCACAGGATCCCTCTGAGGATTCACGCTTTGAGGCAGTTACGCCACCACCTCCGCCACCGGCACAACCAGTGATACCTGATCCGCCGAGGCGTAGGAGGACAAATGCTCGTATGTCTACACGAGGAGGAGGGGGTATCCACTTCAGCACTCCTCGACATTCTAGTAGTAGCCACTATCCGCCGCTACAAGAAGAAGGACCTTCAAGTCCTATTCAGGAGGCGAACTCCGCACCAGCTGCACGAAATTCGCCACCATTTGGGTATGACCAACCCATACCTGCTTATACGGGTCCAACGGCTTACAACCCGTTCGAACCGTCACAAGCACAATACAACTACGGCTATGAGCGCGACCCCTATGTGGTGTCGGCAAGATATAATGCGCGCTACCCTGACGGAGCACATGGAAACATGGGACCACCGGACTACTCAGCTCATGGGTATCCAATACCTCCCAGACCTCCAGTTCCGCATCAAGCGCCACAACCACGATTCTCTCCTCCTGAACAGGAAGAAATACTCCATCGACTAGATCGTGTGGAGAGAGAGTTCGAGGAAGAGAAGAAAAGCCACCGAGGATTTCTCAAAGGCTTGGCGAATCTACTAAAGGGCAAAAAGAAGAAACGTGACCATTAGCCCTTAATAGTTGTACGAATGTAATTTCTACTTTAAAATAAGTCCCTGTGTGGACAACTTATCGTATTTCAGTCCCTACGTGGACTTATCTTTTTAGTCCTTGCATGGACACCTATCTTATGCTAGTCCCTGCGTGGACTTGTCACTTAGTTTAAAACCTCTCTGGAGGTATGTACTATTTGAAAGACCCGTTTAGGGCAATATGTAATTGTATTTGAGATTTTGGAATGTATGTTATGAGTTTTGTTTTAATATGTATAAAATAAATCAAAACCATTCCTTTTATATTGATCTGCCTAAATAAAGAATCTTAAAAGGTGAAACCTAGCTTGGTGTCTTTTAAGATCCAGCCAAGATGGTACGACCTAATTGAAAAGATTCTGATTCCCTGTTAACCTCTGTACGCATGTTAACATTCATGGCAGATGTGATTCGTTAAAATCACGCACGTCATTCTTATACAATAATCCTTTAAGGATTTCAAACCCCACTGAATGAGTTATAAATCGTGGGTTAAATCACCAATAAAGGTGATCAATATTATAAAGACATCCGTTAGTGATGTAGTGCCTACGGGCCAGTATTATAAAGACATCCATTAGTGATGCATTGCCTACGGGCCAACATATTAAAACAGCCATTAGTGATGCAGTGCCTACGGGCCAGTATTATAAAGACATCCATTAGTGATGCATTGCCTACGGGCCAACATATTAAACATCCATTAGTGATGCAGTGCCTACGTGCCAGTATTATTAAAACATCCATTAGTGATGTAGTGCCTACGGGCCAATATTATTAAAACATCCGTTAGTGGTGTAGTGCCTACGAGCCAGTACTATAAAACATCCATTTAGTGATGTAGTGCCTACGGGCCAACCATATTAAAGCATCCATTAGAGGTGTAGTGCCTATGGGCCATAATAATTGACTTATAAAGACAAAAGGCAGTGGTAGTCTATGACTCTCTGCAAGAAAGAGATAAAAGAACTACGGTTCAAATCTCTATGCCTTTGATTCTCTGAAATCTCGGCTAATATTATAAAACATCATCATGATTAGGCTTTATGCCGCCAATACTATTTATATAGCTGAAATAGGATATATTCAAATCCTAATATATAATGAAATAAAAAGTTAACCAAATATGGTCTCTGTACCATGGTTGACAAATTGTCATAAAAGACAATTATATAATAATCGCCTAAATAAAATTTTGTTATCTTCTGTAACAGATTCAAGTTACAATGGCGGATCCCAATGGAGAGAACAGCCACACAAATGAAGATGACTATGACAATGCGTCAGTGCATTTGACAGGCTCACAACTGAAGGCTCTGATCGACAATGCTGTTCAGGCAGCTATTGATCGTCAACATACTGAGTCTCAAGGCAGAACTGTGTCAAAACCACCCTCAAAACCAAAGACACACTCCAAACCACCCTCTGAACCCAAGAAAGATGACGACAAACATTCGTCTACTGAGCACAGCGTTCATCGCGATAGAGAATATACTGATGCGTCCAGTGCTAAGGGTTGCACCTACAAATACTTTGTATCATGTAAGCCCCGTGAATTTACAGGGGAGAAAGGTGCTGTGGATTGTATCACCTGGCTGGATGAGATGGACACTATCGTGGACATCAGCGGGTGTGCAGAGAGGGACGTGGTTAAGTTTGTGTCCCAGTCATTCAAGGGCGAGGCCCTGGCGTGGTGGAGAGCTCTGGTGCAGGCTTCAGGTAAGTCTGCCTTATACAAAATGTCATGGGGGGAGTTTATTGCCCTCATAAAAGAAAACTACTGCCCTCAACATGAGGTTGAGAAGATTGAGGCGGATTTTGTCTCACTAGTGATGACAAACCTGGATTGTCAAGCATATCTGACAAGCTTTAACACTATGTCACGCCTGGTGCCATATCTTGTGACACCAGAACCTAGAAGGATTGCACGATTCATTGGGGGCTTAGAGCCGGCAATCAAGGCCAGTGTGAAGGCTTCTAGGCCGACGACCTTCAGGTCAGTTACTGACCTCTCCTTGTCGCTTACACTTGATGCTGTCCGTCTGAGGGCACAAAGGAGCAAGGAGGCTGAAAAGCGAAAACGTGAGGATGATACCTCACGAAAGTCTGGGAAAAAGCACCGTGGAAACGGTGAGGGCAAGAGAGGGTCGGAGGCAAAGAAGGAGGGGCAAGCTGATGGAAGACCTCACTGCAAGGTCTGCAAGAAACCTCACTCCGGGAAGTGTAGGTTTGCGTCTGGTTCACAGTCGCAACAAAAGACTCCATCATGTGGGCTATGCAAGTCCAAGGATCACAAGACCGTGGAGTGCAAAAAGATAAAGGATGCAACCTGCTATGGTTGTAACGAAAAGGGGCACATAAAGAGTAATTGCCCGAAGTATGCCAAGAAGGCGGAAGAGACTAAGAAGTCAAATGCGAGAGTTTTTCGCATGGATGCAAAGGAAGCGGTTAAGGACGACAATGTGCTTACAGGTACTTTTCTCGTAAATAATATATTTGCAAGAGTATTATTCGATTCTGGCGCTGATAAGTCCTTTGTAGACCAGAAATTTTGCCAACTACTAAATATGCCAATCAAAACCCTTGACGTGAAATACGAAGTAGAGTTAGCAGACGACACGATAGAAACCGTCTCTACTGTTCTAGAAGGATGTGAAATGTCCATTAGGAACCATTCTTTTCCTTTATCTCTACTTCCTTTCAAACTGGCGGGTTTCGACATCGTGCTAGGCATGGACTGGTTATCCCGTAATCAGGCCCAAATCATTTGCGGCAAAAGACAGATAGTTTTAAAAACTCCGAGTGGTGAATCTCTTACCATTCGAGGTGATACGCATTACGGATTGCCCGAAGACGTATCTATGCTGAAAGCTTCAAGGTGTTTGAACAGAGGCTGTGTAATTTACATGGCTCAGGTGATAATTGAAGAACCAAAGCCGAAGATCGAGGATCTTCCTGTCATTTCTGAATATCCCGAGGTTTTTCCTGAAGAACTACCTGGTTTGCCACCAGATAGACAAGTGGAGTTCAGAATTGACATCATACCTAGAGCAGCTCCGATAGCAAGAGCACCTTACAGATTAGCCCCGACGGAAATGAAAGAACTGAGGACCCAGTTGGATGAACTGCTGGCGAAAGGTTTTATCAGACCTAGTTCATCTCCCTGGGGAGCTCCTGTCCTATTTGTAAAGAAGAAGGACGGATCGATGCGGTTGTGCATCGACTATAGAGAACTGAATAAAGTTACCATAAAGAATAGATATCCTTTACCAAGGATCGACGATCTATTCGATCAGCTGCAAGGAGCAAGCTACTTCTCAAAGATCGACTTGAGGTCGGGTTATCATCAACTAAGGGTCAGAGATGAAGATGTACACAAGACTGCATTTAGGACTCGCTATGGTCATTACGAGTTCCTAGTGATGCCTTTTGGGCTCACAAATGCACCGGCTGCGTTCATGGATCTCATGAATCGCGTTTGCAAGCCATACTTGGACAAATTCGTCATAGTCTTCATCGACGATATCCTTATATATTCCAAGAGCCAAGCTGACCACGAGAAGCACCTCCGTTGCATTCTCGAATTACTACAGCGTGAGAAACTCTACGCCAAATTCTCGAAATGTGAATTCTGGCTACGAGAAGTTCAGTTTTTAGGACACGTTGTGAGTGAGCGTGGTATCCAAGTGGATCCCGCTAAGGTAGAGGCAGTCATGAACTGGCAAGAGCCAAAGACGCCTACCGAAATTCGTAGTTTCCTGGGTTTGGCAGGATACTACCGAAGGTTTATTGAGAACTTTTCAAGGATTGCTGCACCCTTGACTTCTTTGACCAAGAAGAAAGAAAAGTACATTTGGGGCCCAAAGCAGCAAGAGTCCTTTGAAATACTGAAGCAGAAGCTAAGCAACGCACCTGTGTTAACCTTACCTGAGGGTACAGATGAATTCGTAGTTTACTGCGATGCATCACACACAGGCATGGGGTGTGTGCTTATGCAGAAGGGCAAGGTGATTGCCTATGCTTCAAGACAATTAAAGGTGCATGAAAAGAATTACACCACCCATGATTTGGAGTTGGGTGCCGTTGTATTTGCACTTAAGTTGTGGAGGCACTACCTTTATGGTATTAAATTTGTGATTTATTCTGATCACAAAAGCCTCCAGCACCTGTTCAACCAGAAAGAGTTGAACATGAGGCAACGCCGTTGGATGGAGACCCTGAATGATTATGACTGTGAAATCAGGTACCATCCCGGCAAGGCGAATGTGGTCGCCGATGCCTTGAGCAGGAAGGAAAGGGTAAAACCCATTCGAATCAATGCCAAGAGCATTGAGGTTAAGAACAATTTAATTGAAAGGATTTTAGCTGCACAGCGAGAGGCTGTATTGGAAGCTAATTATCCTAATGAAAAGCTAGGAGTAACTGAGGAGCAGTTGACTCTTAGCAAGGATGGAATCCTTAGATTGAACGGACGTATATGGGTTCCAATTTATGGAGGACTACGAGATATTATCCTCCAGGAAGCCCATAGTTCCAAATACTCAGTCCATCCTGGTGCTGACAAAATGTACCAATATTTAAAGGCAAATTATTGGTGGATAGGCTTGAAAAAGTCTGTAGCCGCCCACGTAGCAAAGTGTTTGACTTGTGCTCAAGTCAAGGCCGAGCACCAAAAGCCGTCTGGCTTGCTACAACAGCCTGAACTTCCCGAGTGGAAGTGGGAATGCGTAACTATGGACTTCATAACCAAGTTACCCAAAACCAGGAAGGGAAACGATACAATATGGGTCATAGTCGATAGGCTGACTAAATCAGCTCATTTTCTACCCATCAAGGAGACGTATAGCTCCGATATGTTAGCCCAACTTTATGTTGATAAGATTGTAGCCTTGCACGGCATACCTGTGTCTATTATCTCTGACAGGGATACTAGATACATATCTCACTTCTGGAAAAGTTTCCAGCAATCTTTGGGCACGCGTTTAAACTTTAGTACGGCTTACCATCCACAGACGGAAGGTCAAAGTGAGTGTACTATCCAAACGCTAGAAGACATGCTTCGTGCATGTGCGATCGATTTAGGTGGTAACTGGGATAAAAACCTACCCCTGATCGAATTCTCCTACAATAATAGCTACCACACCAGCATAAAGGTTGCGCCTTTTGAGGCATTATATGGTAGGAAATGCAGATCGCCTGTTTGTTGGGCGGAAGTAGGAGAGGTCCAATTATCAGGACCAGAGATTGTTTTCCAGACTACGGACAAGATTGTCCAGATCCGGGAACGTCTCAAGGCTGCCCGCGATAGGCAGAAGAGCTACGCTGATCCAAAGCGTAAGGATTTTCACTTCGAAGTGGGTGAAAAGGTATTACTTAAGGTGTCACCCTGGAAGGGGGTGATGCGTTTCGGCAAGAAGGGCAAACTGAGTCCGAGATACATAGGACCATTTGAGGTCATTGAACGGGTCGGATCAGTTGCCTATAAGTTGAACTTGCCTGAAGAGCTCAATGGAATTCACAATGTGTTCCACATCTGCAATCTCAAAAAGTGCTTCGCCGACGAATCGTTGGTGATTCCACACACAGATGTGCATATAGATGAGAGCTTAAAGTTTATAGAAAAACCTTTGTCGATTGAGGATCGACAGGTAAAGAAGCTTCGCAGAAAGCACGTACCGATTGTAAAAATCAAATGGGATGCTCGTAGAGGTCCCGAATATACGTGGGAAGTCGAAGAAACAATGAAAGAAAAGTACCCCTATTTATTTGAGTAAATCTCGGGTCGAGATTTATTTTAAGGGGGTGAGGATGTAACACCTCGAATTTTTGTGTCCAATGATGTGTTAACACGTGTCGTTTGTTTACACGTGGCACCTATAATAAATAAAGGACTAATTTTGACAAACCTTGAAAATATATAAATTCGAGGGTTATAAATGCCAACAAGGGTAATATACTGTATAGTAACCCTAAATAAATGCTTGTACCTTCAAACGAATAAATCATAAAACATACGGTAGCGAAACGTGGAAGAAAGTGAGAGATTACGAACTACAGGGGTTAACTGTGTCAACATGTTTAATATTACCTCTGAGTGACCCTTTAACGTTCCCAAGACTTCGTAACAGTATTATACGCTCACTAGAATATACTGTATAACTTCCGCGAAGTTCCGTTTTAAAACGAAAGAGTTATACTCAAATTCGTATGAGAAGGGTTAAAAGCGTCAATAATGAAAGTTAAGGCTTTCTGAATAATTAATAAACTAACCGGGGACTTAATAATGCGGGTAAATAACACGAGGCCCCTATCGGTAAATAACCGAGGGCCAAACCGCAAAGTTACCCCTTCAAACCCGAAAGGTCAGGTAAATCATTACGAAAGATTTCGTTATTAATGGCCAGATTCTGTAATCATAACAAAAGATTTAAAAATTCTGAAATCTTAACCTCTCGCGACCCGCGTGAAGGTTATGTTTAAGTTGAGGCGGGCCGCGAGCCACCTCAATTACGCATCTGATTTATTAAACTCAGGCGACCCGCATTATAGTGCATGGGAACTCCCATGCGGGCCGCGTAAAGTGCCCAGATGCAGAATGTTGATGTTTTCTTGACTTTTGGAAGCTTGAACGATCAATAACCAACAAATGGGGCATGGGCACCCTACACTTGACCCATAACACTTAGGGGACACCTACCATCACCTCTGGTCTGATTGTAAGTGTTGTAATGATCATGTTTGCTTGGCATTGGCTATAAATAGCATGCCTTAAGCTCATAACAATTCACACAACTCAAACTCACATCTTTGATCATCCTAAGTGCTCTCAAGTCCTCATCTCTGCTCCATAAGCAAGAACACAACCTCTGTAAGTGATCTAACCCTTTGTGGTTCCACATTTCCTTAGTAAATGGCTAAGAACCAAACCGTCGTAACTACGGTTTGACTTTACAATAAATCAGTAATGGTTCAGTCTTATGACGAATCAAAAGTGGTTATGAGTTGGTATTTATGTGGGTAATAAACCTCTAAAATGGTTCCCCCTGATCACCACTCTAACTATGTCAAATGTCGAGTCAAACGTGCGGTTAAAAAGTCAACAGAAAGCTATTTTAGCGATTTATGCATAATCTGTAAGGTATATGTTATGGAACCTGTTTTGACAATCATAAAACATGATAATAAGTATATAAACCTGTTTGCGCTCGTTTGAATCGATCATTTACTATATTGAACCGGTTCGGAACCAAATGTCGCAAAAGTTTGACTTTTGCTTTGACTTCAGTTCTGACCCGTTTTAGTGAGGTATAAATATACCTTAGGACTCTCTTAGGACCAGGTCACATGTTGGTATAAACCTCAGTGGTCGGTTCATGAGTTATCCGAGTCTTTTGCGCAATTCCGTCATTCGCCTAAAAGTTGACCGTAACGGCCTTTTAAAATTAAAACGAGTATTTCGGACACGTGAACGGACCAGAACCTTGCTTGTTAAATTATAAGCATGTCCTTAAAGTTTCACGTCAATCCGAGGTCTAGAATGAGAGTTATGCTAAAAAGCGCACTTTTAAGAAAGTTTTGTAATTAACGGCGCGATTAGCATAACGCCCATCTAACCCAAGCTTTCGTCACCAAAACTTTTACCCACTGTGGTAAAATAATATTTTTGGGAATTTTAAAGATTTTTAATAATTTTTACCTTGCTCATAACCTGCGGTTATGGCTATGGTTCGGTAAATACCGAATACGCCCTTTTGGCCAAAACGGGAGTTCTACAAGGTCTTTTGACCCGATTCCAGTTGCCACTGGTTTTAAATAATAAATAAAGTATTTTAAGCTTTATAAGCTGTTCGGGAAACTCAGATTTCCTGTAGAACTCGAAAAGCCCTTTTAAAGTCTTTAAAATGACCGAAAAGCCCCTACGGGGCATAATATAAACTTAAACTCGTTACGGGCATTACGGAAGGTATCCTACTGATACCAAAATACTTTTAAGGTATATTGACTTAGGAAATAAGCGTACGACTCTCATAGTTAACCGTTTCGCCTATTTGCGCACACGGTACGGCTCATGGAACTAGTTTTCGTGCAATAGCCGATATGGGTCAAATTATATTAGTTGAACCCCAAAATCCAGAGTACGAACTATAAACCCATATAAAACAAATCTCTGAACTTGTTGGGTCCAAAATTATACTCCATTCTCGGTTTTCGCCTTTTCGTGCGAATTAACCATATCTATGTATCGGAATCAACCGGTTTAAGCTACGGCTAATATAAGGACCGTTAGGATTCTAAGAGGTTAATTAAAACCTTCGTTCCAGATTAGGAGCCCCAGTAAAAGCTATCGGTGACTTGATCTAAATTAAGGATTTATACTTGCAAAGGTAAATACTTTAACTTATTTCCCCTATATGGGCTTGGGTTACGGTATATTAATACCGCTTGATTGAGCATTATATAATTCCATCGCTTAGGTGGTTAATTGATTAAATATGATCGGCTTATTTAAACAGTTTTGTTGCTTATAAGCCTTTGGGGGGTTTAATGACCGTTGTCCCGGATATCCTTGGCATCATTTTACGAAATGGCCACGACCATCGACATCCCGGTGTAGGCGTACACCCGGTATAAAGTGTCGACATTAAAATTAAAAGACGTAGCCGTTGGTTTTTATACTACGGTTTTACGCAACGTGGTGTGTCTATAAATCTTTAACCCGGCACGACCCGGGCTACTGAACGCATAAAAGAACATGTAAAACGTTCACAAGATCATTATGAATTTTCCCAAGTTATAAAAGAGTTTGTGCCTTGTGCATTCAAATCAATTTTAATAAACATTTTCAAATGTGTCAGTTGAATGTATTTACCAGTGTAAACTGACGTATTTTCCCCAAAAAGATTAAGTGCAGGTACCTAAACGTAAATTGGCTGGTATTAGCTCCCTAGCGTCGTGATAAGTCTCGCAAGCTTGATTGCAGTATCTGATGGAACAATGCTTTATGTTTATTTATGATCCACTGTGGATATAATCAACTTCTGTAATACATTTGATATTACAACCAGAGGTTGAGTTTATATATTTATCTTATGCTTCCGCTGTGCATTATATAATTGTGTGGTTTGACTATATTGTTGCCAACATCGTCACGGTAATCCCCCACCGGGCCCACCGGTGAGACACGTGGACAATGGGGTGTGACAACTCGTCTAGCTCATCGTCTCACAGACCAGGCAGTGGAACAGAACAGACTGCCTAAACGTATCAGTGCTACCAGTACCGCTACCACTACTGCTACTCCCAGTGACAATAAGCGAAAATGGGATGGAACCTCCAGCAAGGGTTCAACTTCGGTTCAGTCCCGGGCGCAGCAGCGAAAGACAGATGACTACCAGAGCCCCAGTCAGCGGTCTTCTAGTAGTCACGGGCAGGGTGGATATCGAGGAAATCACCCAAAGTGTAACAGATGCAACAGGCACCACAGTGGTCAGTGCAACAAGGGTCGTTGTCAGAGGTGTCTCAAGATGGGTCATGAAGCTAAGGATTGCAGGAGCTCACGACCTGCGAATCAGAACCAGCAGCAACAACCACCAGCTCCACAGAACCAGCAGTAGCAGCGAGGCAACAGGGGATGCTTTCAGTGTGGTGCTGAAGGCCACTTCAAGCGGGACTGTCCCCAGTTAAACCAGAACAACAACAATCAGGGCAATGGGAACAACAACGGGGGAAACAATGATGGAAACAACGGTGCTAGAGGTCGAGTGTTCGTGCTGGGTCAGGGTGATGCAAGGAATGATCCTAACGTAGTGATGGGTAAGTTCCTTCTCGACGACTTTTATGTTACTGTATTATTTGATTCGGGTGCGGATACCAGTTATGTGTCTTTAAAAGTTAGTCAAATGATTAAACGTACACCAACTCCTTTAAACACCAAGCATGTCGTAGAGTTAGCTAATGGTAAGAGTTTAGAAGCCACGCATATAGTCAAGGGTTGTAACATCGTTTTAGCTGGTCAGACCTTCTCTATCGATCTCATTCCTATAGTTCTGGGTAGTTTCGACATCGTCATTGGGATGGATTGGTTATCCCAACAACAAGCAAAGATCCTATGCAAAGAGAAAATTGTTCGTGTCCCTCGTTTCGGTCAGGAACCTCTCGTAATTCAAGGCGACAAGAGTGGTGTGATGGTGGACATCATCTCTTTCCTAAAGGCCCAGAAGTGTTTACGAAAGGGCCACACCGCTATTCTAGCGCTTGTTACCGATGCATCAGCGAAAGAGAAGAGATTAGAGGATATTCCAGTAGTGCGCGACTTTCCTCAAGTGTTTCCTGAAGATTTACCTGGGTTACCGCCTCATCGCCAGGTCGAATTTCAAATCGAGCTAGCTCCTGGAGCAGCACCTATAGCTCGAGCACCTTATCGTTTAGCTCCATCAGAATTTGAAGAACTGTCCAAGCAACTACAAGAACTCTTGGAAAAGGGTTTCATTCGTCCTAGCTCTTCGCCCCGGGGAGCTCCAGTGTTATTTGTGAAAAAGAAAGACGGAACCTTCAGGATGTGCATAGACTATCGCGAACTCAACAAGGTGACGGTGAAGAACCGCTATCCTCTTCCACGTATTGACGACTTATTCGACCAGTTGCAAGGGTCGAGCTACTATTCGAAGATTGATCTGAGGTCAGGCTACCATCAACTGAGAGTCCGGGACGAGGACGTCTCCAAAACAGCATCCAGAACTCGCTACGGCCATTACGAGTTCTTGGTTATGCCCTTCGGACTGACAAACGCGCCAGCAGTCTTCATGGACCTTATGAACAGAGTATGCAAGCCAAACCTAGACAAATTTGTTATTGTCTTCATCGACGACATCCTGATCTATTCTAAGAGTCAGGAAGAGCACGAGCAGCATTTACGGCTTATTTTGAAACTCCTTCGAACAGAACAGTTATATGCCAAGTTTTCGAAATGCGACTTTTGGCTTCGTGAAGTCCATTTTCTAGGCCATGTGGTGAACAAGGATGAGATTCATGTTGATCCATCCAAGGTAGACTCGATTAAGAACTGGCCTGCACCTCGCACACCAACGGAAATTCGCCAATTCTTGGGTTTGGCAGGATACTACAGGAGGTTCATCAAAGACTTCTCGAAGATTACGCAACCTCTCACCACATTAACGCAGAAGGGCGTTACTTATCGATGGGGAAATGCACATGAATCAGCATTTCAGCACTTAAAGGATAGGCTCTGCAGCGCACCTATTCTTTCATTGCCAGAGGGCACAGACGACTTTGTAGTTTATTGTGACGCATCAATTCAGGGTCTTGGTTGTGTATTAATGCAACGGGATAAGGTCATTGCGTACGCCTCACGACAACTTAAAGTTCACGAAAGAAATTACACTACACATGATTTAGAGCTGGGAACTGTTGTTTTCGCGCTTAAGATATGGCGACATTACCTGTACGGTACCAAGTGCACCATCTACACCGATCACAGGAGTCCCGAGCATATCTTCAAGCAAAAGGAACTAAACATGCATCAACGTCGATGGGTCGAGTTACTGAATGATTACGAATGCACCATCAAGTACCATCCGGGCAAAGCCAATGTTGTGGCCGACGCCCTCAGTCGAAAAGATACTGCACCTAGACGCGTACGAGCATTACAACTCACAATCCAGTCTAGTCTTCCTGCACAGATACGAGATGCTCAGGTAGAAGCATTGAAACCAGAAAACGTCAGGGCTGAAGCCTTACGCGGCTCAAGGCAACGGTTAGAACAAAGGGAAGACGGCGCCTATTACGTAACAGGACGCATTTGGATCCCACTTTATGGCAACTTACGCGAGCTTGTAATGGAGGAAGCCCATAAGTCTCGCTACTCAGTACATCCGGGTTCGGATAAGATGTACCACGATATCAGAACTACGTATTGGTGGCCTAGCATGAAGGCTCACATCGCAACCTACGTCGGCAAGTGTTTGACTTGTGCGAGAGTCAAGGTTGAATACCAGAAACCATCAGGCCTACTCTAGCAACCAAGGATACCACAATGGAAATGGGAGGAAATTTCCATGGATTTTGTTACTGGCCTGCCTAGATCTCAACGTGGGAATGATACTATTTGGGTGATCGTGGATCGACTCACAAAGTCTGCCCACTTCTTGGCCATCAAGGAAACGGATAAGTTCTCCACTTTAGCAGACGTTTACTTAAAGGAAGTGGTTTCGAGGCACGAGGTGCCAACCTCCATTATTTCTGATCGTGATGCACGTTTTACTTCAAAACTGTGGCAAGCCATGCACAAATCCTTTGGCTCACGATTAGACATGAGCACGCTTATCACCCTCAGACGGATGGGCAGTCTGAGCGCACTATCCAGACTCTAGAAGACATGCTTCGGGCATGCGTTATCGATTTCGGCAACAGCTGGGAAAAACACCTCCCGTTAGTGGAGTTTTCGTATAACAACAGTTACCACACCAGCATTCAAGCCGCTCCATTTGAGGCATTGTACGAGCGTAAATGCCGATCACCTCTTTGTTGGGCAGAGGTGGGTGATAGTCAGATCACGGGTCCAGAAATGGTAGTAGACGCAACGAAAAGAATTGCTCCGATTCGACAACGCATGGCGGTAGCTCGTGACCGTCAGAAAAGTTACACCGATAAGCGCAGGAAACCACTCGAGTTCCACGTTGGGGACCGAGTGCTAGTCAAAGTCTCACCTTGGAAAGGTGTAGTTCGTTTTGGCAAACTAGGCAAACTCAGTCCGCGATATGTCGGACCGTTCGAAATCACTAAGAAAATAGGCAAAGTGGCCTACATACTGAACCTACCAGCAGAACTCGGAGGAGTTCACAATGTTTTTCACGTGTCAAATCTGAAGAAGTGTCTGTCAGATGAGACCCTCATAGTTCCTTTGAAGGAGCTCACTATCGACGATCAGCTGCGATTTGTCGAGGAACATGTTGAAATCACAGACCGGGATGTTAAGGTCCTCAAGCACACAAGAATACCTCTTGTTCGAGTTCGTTGGAACTCCCGTCGTGGCCCAGAGTTCACCTGGGAACGCGAAGACCAAATGAAACAAAAGTACCCCCAATTGTTCGTAAATAGTACAACCACTACTGAGGCTGAAGCTACTGCGGAATTTCGGGACGAAATTCCAAACCAACGGGGGGAGGATGTGACACCCCAGGAAAACTATGTAACTTAACTAGCTTCCTCAGTGAGTACGTACCAAATTTCGGGACGAAATTTCTTTCAACTTGCGGATAATGTGACAACTCGTAATTCGAACCTATCTTTGTGTTTAGTGTAACGTGTTTGAGCATTATGTGATATGTGAACTTAGTTGTATAATTTAATGTTATGTTTGACAATGTATTATGTGAATGTATGTAACCCAAATTGCACAACTCTAACTCGATCGCACAAGCCCATTCGGGCCATACTTTTTGCACCCGAACCACAAGGACGGCCCATAATGGATTCGGCCCACTCCTTCATACGCATACAAATATCCTTAGGGAGTTTTGTTTTCTCAGTTTGTTACAAAACACAACACACACAAAAACCCCATTCTCTCCTCATCTCCTCTTGAAGCCGACGGCAAACATCCCCATCTCTCGAAGCTTTCTTGCTTGGATCGATCCTATCCTTCTCTCAACCGGTTAGTGTTTGTAGTATTGGTTGTATGATGTTGTGATCCATTTGTATTACATGATGATTTAGTGATATCTTGGGTTTGAATATGATGAAATTTGTTGAGTTTTAGTTTATGTAAATCGACTCACATGTATAGCATCTTAGATCAATATGGAGTTGTTAATCATTTGATGTTGTTGGTAATCTGGAATCGATTGCATGTTAATCGGCTGTTAGACGAGTATATGTGGATAACGAGTTGGATTGTTATGATGATATGCATGATAGTGATCTAGAACATGAATCTGTTATTATGATCAAAGGTTAAGATTGTTTTTCGTGCTTGACACGAGTAGGGTTCTCAAGATGGTAGATAATTGCTTGTTTTGATCGAATGATTGTATGATTTGGAAACTGTTTTCTTGATTCAATGTAAGATAGGAAACTGTTGAGTAATTGTAACTAAATAGCATAAAATCCGGATGGTAAAACGGATCGCATAAGTTCCCTCTCAGTCGCACAAGATCAGGTCACACAAGACCTGATCTGATCGCACAAGAGCCAAACGCACAAGCCAGTGTAGATCGCACAAGTCTTTGGGCCACACACAGTAGTTAGTCATAATATGCACTATTGGGCCGAATGGCCCAACATGGTCGCACAAGCTATCCGGATCGCACAAGTCTATCCGGACCACACAAGATCAATGTCTGTTATTAATTGGGCTGCGTAAATATTGTTGGGCTTATTCATATATTGGGCCGGGTGAACTTCGGATCGCACAACATGCTGTGGATCGCACAAGGTTGTGCCGATCGCACAACATGTTGGGCCGAGTAATGTTTGGGCTTCATGTGTATACTTAACAGTTATTGTTTAGCGTGTTCTTTGTTATGCCATGATCGTTATATGCTAGTAACATGTTAGCTTATGTGTAAACTTACGTGCACTACTTGAACCTAGACCTGACTTTTATTGTAACCATGTTAGGACGTGGTTGACCCCTTATAGCTCGAGTACCCTTTTCGTGTAATCTCCCGGGCAAACCAAGGTGAGTTCACACTCTTACCAAGGCATGGGATTCCCAGGGGTTGGGAATGGGATTAAACAACTACTCGAACTATCATTACTATTAAACTACTTACTACTGTTCTCGGATTGAAGGGCACGTACGTAAAACCTACGTACACGACTATAAGACCATCAACTCTATCAATTGAAGTCCCTCATTTATCGACTTAATCGTCGAGGCCTATGGCGAGCGGGTCATTAGTAGATAGCGCTATTAGGGTTTAACAAACCTCACACTGTCCCGGTCGGACGGGCGTGTACTAATGGACTATGGGCAAAAGGGTCAATGCTGATAGACATTAACTTAGGGCACCTCTTACATTTTCGTAGCAGTCGATATGCGTGGTCTAGTAACACATGGGAAGCCCCAACTAATCTTTGCAAACATGTCTGGGAGACCGCGATACGCATTAATACGATACATGGTTTACAAAACGAACATACGATTTACGAAACGAATGTTATAACTAAACAACCAACTGTGAACTCGCTCAACTTTGTTGTTGGTTCGTTGCTACATGCCTTGCAGGTCGTTAGGTACTCATGGAGCTTGCACAGGGAGGCGCGGTCGTTGTGGGACATGGCATTGTGTGCCATGCTAAATACATTACTTTATTTCGTACTTGATACTTACATTGGGTTTTACAATTATGCTTCCGCTGAACACTTAACTATGTTTTGGTTTTGAACACCTTTCATATTGTTTTGTTGAATTATATTTACTACTTACTTTGTTCAATATGATTGGTGGCTTGATCCTGGTCATGTCACGCCTCCAAGCGGTGGTACTCCGCGTATGGATTTTGGGGGTGTGACAATCACCACCTCTCACTACCAGCAAAACCACTAAATTACCCAAACCACGTTCATCGTTCACCCCCCCCCCCAAAAAAAAAAAAAAAAACCCTGCAACCAACCACTGATCATCCACCCCATGTCTGTCTTCACCTTACCCGTTACCCACAACCTCCCACAAACCCTAACCACCGTAATCACTTGTAGTATCATGATGGCATGTTGCTTTGGATTTAATTAGTCTCCTTATTCTTATTATGGAGACAATGCACGTGGGTTGATGGTTTGTGGCGTATGTTGGATATTCTTTGCTTTCGTCTTACATTAGGTGGTATCAGAGCTCGTTAGTATCCTGATGACATGTTGCTTTGGATTTAATCAACCTCCTTATTCTTATTATGGAGACCATGCACGGGGTTGATGGTTTGTGGCGTACGTTGGATGTTCTGAATTTGTTTTCTAGATTGTTTATACACGTATTCCGATGCTTTTTTTTAGACCCCCCACTATCACAAACCCTTCTCACAACCGGTTACCACCTTCAAATAAGATAAACAACTTTTTCACTTTTAAAATATTAAAATATTAAACAGTGCCACAATCAGTTCACCCTTGCTGTCACACCCCAACCGATGGCGGAATCATCGGGGCGCGGCACTGAGCAAAACAGATTGTCCAGAAGTTTCCACAACAACTATTATACAAATTCAATTTAAATGATACGTCCCATACAGTATCCCAAATAAATAACAAGTTATTACAGAAAGCATCTAGTCAATAAATCCTGTTCCGACAACTCAGATTTAATTATTACAAACCAAATAGATAAAATATTGTTCAAATGTCACTAAGACCCATCTGGACAAGATCTACAGACAGCTAAGTCCTAGACTCCTGCTCAGACAACTATTTGTTGGGGGCCTATAGAGACTTATTATAGCCTCGCTTTCCTAGCAAGCAAACACCTTAAACACCTGTCACATACGTTAAAATAAAGTCAATACATATAATGTAAATGTGAGTACACAAGTTTGATAATAGCATATAGAGTTCGAATAGTTTACGCATAACCAGGCACGTACACAGAAGAAAACGAAGCATGTTAATTATCGACATGGGACCATCGGTACCAACGACTACGGGTTGACTGTCCGAGACAGTTCGCAATACATGATTACCACCGTAATCCATGCAAGTAATTGTCCTTAACAACCCCCGTGTGAACGGGTGCTGAGTCCAAACTATAGTATTATGTTGCTAAGGCAGGTAGATAGCATTCCACGTGTAAACATAATAAACAAGCATTCATTTAGTCAAGTAATACATGCGATCGGTTAGCGTCCAAATAGTTTGTATAGTGTAACTGATTGTGATTTTGATAGGTAACGTATGTAACACCCAAAAGTGCTAGAAGCAAAAAGGGATCGAGTATACTCACAGTGATTGATTATGGATTGAAGGGAACGCTGAGAGTAGGTTAGCCTGAATAGTTCGATAGCATAGCGATGAGTAATGCGGAGATGCAAATAAGTGAAATTGGGTCGAACAGTCTGGTCGATCGAACAGTAGGTTCGATCGAACAGCCCAACCGTTCGGTTGGTCTAACCGTTCGGGTGGCCTGCTCGATCGGCCGGAAGGCTTGATCGGCTTGGACAGTTCAAGTGGATTGTTTCTTCCTTTGGGAAGGATGTGTTTGTGTATGAGGGTTTGAACTTTTGAAGTTTTAGTTGCAGTATTTGAAAACATTGAAGTATCTTTACCTTTCAGGTCGGTCGATCAAACGGGCCGTTCGATCGACTGGTCCAACCGATCGATTAGGTACTACGTGCTATGGTTCTTAGCAGGGTGTCACTCGACCGGACGACATGTTCGATCGGGTGGCACTCCAATGCGTCGAACGAGTTGAAAAGTGATCAAGTGTTGAAGTGTAGTATCTCATGATCCGAAGAGTAATGTTTACCAAACACAGTTCGATCGAACATCCCTTCATCAATACTATGCTTCATGAAATTTGTAAAGTGTGGGTCCATGTGCTAGCCGATCGGCTGGCCCGGTCGATCGGCTGGTAGGTCCGATCGGCTGGGCTGTTCGTTCGAACAGCCTAGCCGTTCGGCCAGCATTTCTGACCTGGTCGGCCTGTCGTCTAACACTTGGCTGTTTTGATTATTTTGATATGATTTTGAGGTACTTTGACAACGAGTTGAACCATAAGACATGGGTTCTTACTTGTTTCACTGGTTCGGACAGGAATCCCCCAAGTCCGGCCAGTGAACTGTTCGGAACGGTAGTTTAACGTTTAACCCGAAATCGGTGAACCTCGTAGTTAGAATCCGAACCTTGAACCATGTGATTATGAGAATGATTAGTGAGCTGATTCAAGCTCCGTTTCTACCGGTTCTAATGTGTTGAGTGTAAAAGAGTTGAAAGAAAGTCGGAAAATCCGTCTCTCAATCTTTCATACTGTGGAATGTTAAGATCTATGATAGATTCTAGTTTATTTATGTGGAAATCGATTAGATCTAAGCTATTCATGGTTGAATGAGGCCAAAGTATGATGTTCTTCGAGAACACCATGATGACATCATCTAAGAATACTTAGATCTTGGTGATTTCACGGTTAGAAATCAAGATTTGAAAGATAGAAAGGTGTAGAATCGTGTAACGAACAAAAACGTACAAGATTTAGAGTAAAAACTTACCGGATTTGAGAGAAATCTGAGAAAAGGTGAAGAATAAGGCTGGTTCGGTCAGAGCTTTCCAAAAGTGGAAATGAAGACAATGATACCCCTATTTATAGGCTTCCAAAAGGGGAAAGGGGTAACCGATCGGCCAGGCTCACCGATCGAATGGGCTGCTCGATCGAACAGCAGGTTCGATCGGCTGGCCTGTTCGATCAGGATGTCCTGTTCGATCAGCAACGCCGCTTTAAGTGTTTCGCGACGATTTTTTTTTATATTTCGATTTCGATGAACGATGATAGGAATACGATAGAGTTCCTAATCAAATTACTTTCAGTCCCAGTCCCAACTACTATATCTAACATAAGCACCCTGATTTCACATTTCGGTTTCGATTTTCGATTGAGTTCGATTGCCTTTCAAGTTTCGATTCGATTTGATTGATCACCACACATAACCAATATAAAGTAAACACCCACAAGTAACACATAAGGCACACACACACGTATTAGCAGTACCAAAGTTCGCATAATTCGAGGTTCGAGTTCGATGATTGATTTGATTAGCTTGATTATCGATTAATTAATTTTATCGCATTGCTACTTCCTGCTATCCAAGGTCGATTAATGATTCACATTCGATTATCATTCGATTCATTTTGCTTAGACAACACTTACTCCATATAATACAAAAATTAAAATAGATTAATTACAATAAAAAGTCAACTTTGACTTTGACTTTTGAAAACACGGGGTGTTACACTTGCAACCTTTGGTTTATTACAATATTTTTCTTTTACTTTATAACTCATATTTATTTATAAAATATTGATTTAGGTTGGGTTGTGTATGTGAGTGAAAAGTTAGATTGAGTTGTGTTGTGGAGATGGAAGAGGGAGAAATTAGTTTTTTAATAAAAGGTTGGGTTGGGTTGGGTTGTGATAGTGGATAGTCTTAATGGAAAATTTTTGGATCACTGACTGACCACTGGTGTATCATCGTGCCACTAGTGGAATCACCCGATCATATTCATCTCCACTAGGCATAATGTCTATACATCAATTCTAGAGAAAACCTAATAAATATGGGAAAAGACACCCTTGTGGTAATCGAACCCAAATCTATTCGTCTCAAAGTTTTATCCCACCCCAAGATGTTACTAGGCTATAAAGTCAGGGGCGTATTCTAATGCTCTTATATTATCTACAATAACAAAGCCCATGGCCGGCAATAGTATTTTGATTGGATTGGTTGAGTTGGGCGGCCACATGCCACCCACAATTTTTTTTTTGCCAAATTACGATTTTGCCCCGTTTATCTTTATAATCATGCATGACACTCCCCTATTCGCCCAACAAATTTACGATTTTATCCCGTTTTAAAATTACGATTTTACCATTAGTTCAAAATTATGCTTTTACCCTCACTTAAAAATAAATTTACGCTTTTGCTCCCAGGTAAAAATTTTCGATTTTGCCCTCGGTTCAACATTACGATTTTGCCCCGTTTAAATTTACACTTTTCATTAGGTTTTTTTTCCTTATAATAACGATTTTGCCATTTGTTGAAAATTATGTTTTTTGCCCTCGGTTCAAAATTACTGTTTTGCCCCGTTTAAATTTACAGTTTTGCAATTAGTTTTTTTCTCACACAGCCAAGTTACGATTTTGCCCTCAACCCCAATGGTCCATTTAATTTACGATTTTATCCCTGAAACAAAATTATGATTTCCCCCTCGGTTTAAAGTTACGACTTCCCCATCGTTTTAATTTTTCTAGCAAAACTATAAAAGTTTTTTGTTTTAATTGTTGACTCGATTTAAATTTTTTTCGTCTAAAGGAGCTGTCTAACACTCGCTCATTAGTCCTGAAAAAATTACAGTTTTGCCCTGAGCCCAAAATTACGGTCTTATCATCATTTTAGTTTTTTTCCTAGCAAAATTATAGTAGTGTTTTTTTAATTTATTGAGAACTACATCAAGTAGTTTAAAATAGAAATAAAACATATATTATTATTATTGTCGTATAACTTTGATGTATAATTTAGACCGATGTACGCATATAACCGTATCTGCATATTATCGTTTTCCTGACTCTCATTCATAGAATACGAGTATAAAGTCAAAATGGCACTTTTTGTATGAGGAATCCATAAACTGTTTTAAAATTATTATAACTTTTGTATGTACAAATTCAAAATAAAAATAAAAATAATCGATGATCGACCCAACAAATATAATTCCAATTATATCCTTGTTTTCTTAGTTTGGATTGAAGCACTTGGCAAGCAAGAGGTTGGTTCATCCCCAAGGGAAGAAAAGAACTAGGAATATCCTTTAGTTGACAAATACGACTACGAATATTTCCAACTTACTCAACGGTTTTTTACCAATTTTCTAAAATCCCAAAAACTCCTTTTTGAAAGGAAAAAAAAACGGTTTTATACTAATTTTCTAAATCCCAAAAAACTCCTTTTTGAAAGAAAAAAGAAAAGAGAAAATATATAATTATGTTTTAAAAACCAGATCAGCTTTCAAACCATGAGCTCTCCGGTTCACCGGACCAATTTGTTCTACTAGCCAGAGACGGACCCGTGTATATGGGTGGGTGGGCGAGTGCACCACTTGAAAAAAGAAATTAATGTATTCTATAGACAAAAAGAACCGATCACACCCCTTGAAAATATAGTTGAACCTCTCATCCGCACATTCAGAAAATAATTACTGGCGCGTTACCAGTAAAATGAGACTAAAAATGTAACCAAGGAAAAACAACCCGGTGTAACCAAGGAAAATAATCCGACTGATTCGGTTTGAGTTTTATAAACATTGGTTTATGGCTTAAGTGAGTCTAAAATACACACCTTAATAAATAAAAGTTGATGCAAAAGAAATTATGTACATGACAAAAGTTAAAATATATGACTTGTGATCATGTTTGAATAATTGTTCTAATATACATAGTATAAAATGAAAAATAATTCAAAACATAATGCCAAAATGCTATACAAATGTGTTAATCCGACGACTATGCAGTCGGATTAACATGATTGATTCAGATTCAAAATGAATCAGTCCCGTCTTACAAATGTGTTAATCTGACTAATGTAGTCAGATTAACATAACTGATTCATATCAAAATGAATCAGTCTCGCCTTCCAGTGAGCGGGACAACCTCTGCCAACGGGGTCGAGAGTGGCGTTGGCAACGGGGATGTTCGACAATTTGGACATGTCGGGTTCAACCGAAGCCACGGATCAACACATTTCACATGAAAAAGATGCCCGCAATCCGGAAGCTCTCTAAGCAAATCTTTCCCCTTATAATCCGCCAAACAAATCGAACAACACGAGTCCTTTCTCTCCTTTCTTTTGATCTTGACATCCGAATAAGTCACAACCGGGTAGCTCAAGAGGGTGGCCTCATCAAGGCCCATGTCGATCACACAATGGGCCGAGTCGGGCTGGGTTGTGATCGCGCTACCATGACCATCCCTTCGCCACCGCCGGTGGTGTGATGGTGGTGATGATGATTGTGCACTTCTAGTACAATAATAAGATGCCAAGGTGATGGTGATGATGAGTAGAAGTATGCCGAATGAGATTCCAATACCGTACCCGAATCCACCGATGTTTTGTGATCCAAGGAAGCCACCGGAATCAGCCGCCGGAGCCGCCGTGTTGTTCATGTTTTCTTCAGGGAAATTTGAAACTGGTGAAGGAAGTGTCCTTTTGATCAACCATATTTTGTGGGGGTGGGGAGTGGGGTGAGGGGTAGGGTATTTGGTGGGGTTTGTATTTTTAAAAAACAATTATAACTTTTATTTTAATGGGTCAACGGTAACGTATATTAATTTAGAAGGCAAGTGAGATTGAAATCATTTTTTATACATCAAATAAATAAAAATATAGGATAAAATTGAAAGGGTGAAGTGTCGTTTCTCTAACTACTTAATTTTTAAGTTAAAAAAAAATATTTGAATTTTTAATGAATAAAAAATAATATGAAAACACAGTTGCAGTATTTAATACAATTTTAGTACAATAGATATACTGAAAATAATATGAGAATCCCAAAACGTCACTTACATATTAATGATTGATTATAAAATTGGCACGTATTTTTGTTTTATAGAAAATGACGTGTGTTAACTTATCACTATATATGTTTATGGAATTAATTGTTATATCTAAAAGTGATAATTTAATTTTTTCCTAGACAAAATCATTTATAAGATATAACAATTTACCTAACATAGTAACGTTTAACGTTTTGTAGAACTAAAAGTATAGAAAAAAAAAACGTAGCGTGAACTACACAAGCAAGCATCAAAAAAGGAGGTTTTAAATAGAATAATAAATAGGTATTAATTGCAAGTGTTGAGGTCACGTTCATGCACAAATCCCTGAATCAAATTCCTTATTTTATTTTATTTCATACAAATACATAGATAAAAGAGTTGACACTTTATTATTGGACTCCTCACTCGACACATTTCATCAACTTAACCAACTTACGTAAGTGGCCCAATTTATAACTGTGTCTAAACGGTTCGACGCATAAGGCTACACGGTATGGGTTTCGGCCTTAGATGGTCCTGGATTGGCAAAGCTCCTCCCCCCCATCCCCCCTCCCCTGGGCGGCGTCCCAAACGGCTACAACCGGACGTTGAAGACGCCCCACTAGAAGACAAAACCCCCTCACACACACATATATACATACAATACATACATATATTTTAGGCTCATCCCCCATTTCCTTACCTTCATCCTCTTTGACCCATCCTCACATCCGATCTACGTGGCGCTAACGTGACGGATCATTCTCTAAGGATGGACCATCACCATACCGTATAGCCTAATATTATTATTGTAGATAATTAAATTATTATACATAAATTTCATCCTCTCACCAAGTATCGTAGTTCGTGAAGTTAGTTTTAAGGGTTGTTTGACAACTTCTGAATGGTTAAATGTTGAATCAATAAGAGATCTGAACCATTAAGTGTTGAACCAGTAATAGGTCTGAACCATTAAGAGCCAATATAATGCTTAAACCTTCAGGGGCAAATGTCTGATCAATTCAGATTAGAGGTCTTAACCATTCAGACTCTGTATAATACTTAACCATTCAGAGGCAAATGTCTGAACCATTCAGACATCTGCTCAAGAAACAAACAGTCTGAACCATTAAGTGTTGAACCATTAAAAGGTCTGAACCATTAAAAGCCTCGTTAAGAGGCAAACAAAAAACCCTTAGAATTGCACCTTTTGGTAATATTTAATGTCATGTTGGCCATGTCTTGCTATTATCATTGTGTTTAGTGAGTCATGTTGAGTGTGTCGTGTCATTCGTAATTTTGAATTGCTTATATGTACGTGTTAAATGTGCCGTATCATCTGTGTTATTGAATTGATTATATAAAAACATGTTAAACGCGGTGTGTCGAGCAACATACTTATTAATCATGTATATCTTATTGTACATTTAGTTAAACATGGTGGGTTCAAATTGAATAGTCATTTTAATATTTAAACATGTATTAAACACGATCAGTTTGACACAACATAACATGTTTGACTAATGTTATTTAATATTTAACTAGTGCGATTTCCTCCGCGCTACGTGGCAGCAATTCGGTTGGTAATAACAGTCTGTTATGGTACCAAAACTCGCTATAGCGACCAAAAGAGAAAAAACAAAAAACTAACTCTTTATATACCTAAAATGATATAGACATATATTTATATCGATCAAAAATCATAAACACAAATAATAATACCAACACCTATAATTTCGATACCAGTGCTGAAGGTGTTCGGTACAACACAACACTGACACTCACTACAATTTACGATACCGAGAACGTAACAAACATAAAAACAAATGGTGATACTAGCTTCGATAATTTCGATAGCGGTGCCGAAGTTGTCCGGTTATCAGTTTAGTTCGTCACAGTTCGGTACAACACTGACACTCACTATAACTTACAATACCGAGAACGTACTTTATCGGTTTTAAGCAAAATTTAAATATAGATTTAGATAAAAATAAGCATGTTATAACACAATACTCAAAAGAAAAAAAAAACATCTTATCTTAAAAGTAAACAAAATATTATAACTCCTAGGCTTTATTTTTCAAAATCCATTTTGTGTTCCTTCCTGGAATGTTTAATATATTTTTTTATAATTATGTAATAACCCATTTTGTTATACTTACATGTTATTTAATATAGTCGGTCTTAGTGAATTTCGAAGTTAGTATTGAATAACTTTCTTATCCAATCTTTTGTTCAGCTACTCAAGAATCTCAATAATAGTTCAACACCCTTATCTATCAATGGTCAATATTCTATCAAGATTTATATGCTAATATGTTAAACAATATCAAAGTTTCTGGGTTACCAATCCATAGATTATTTGCTATTATATTATTGGGTAGGGTTCAGTTACAAAGTCCATTTTTCCTACAAAATGTACAAAGTCATAAAACAACCAATTTAAGCCATAAAACATACTCAAAACTCACAAATAACATAGTTAATAACACTAAAACACAACATCCAAACCCTAACAGTCCTTAAAAACTTCAAAGACGCCATCATACAACTATGAATATAAAACACAACATGATAATCAACATAAAACACACTAATGTTAGTCATTCGATAATCAAAGCCTTATCATCCAAACACAACACAAACCCACAAATATGGTGTTTTAGTAATCTCCACTATGTTATTTGTGGGTTTTGAATGTGTTTTATGGTTGATATTATGGTGTTTTTTTAACTTATTAAATTTTGTAGGAAAAATGGACTTTGTAGCCAACTCCACCCTTATTATTATAACAGTAATAAAAGATAATAATTAAAAAAAATAAAAACCTCTACATCTAAGTTTATATATATAGAGTAGGGTTCGCACGGAAAGTATGTTTTTCCTAGAAAGTCTAGGAAGCGATCTGGTCCATCCGATTGGTGTGTTTAAGGGTTGAGATTAAATCAAAGGCAATCTTGTAATATTTGAGTTTAATTAATTGATTATTTTAAATGAGTAGGGGCAATTTTGTCAATGGTCGTGTTTTAAATCAATTAGATAACCGCCAGTTCCTAAATTTAAGCGATTTTCCCTCTCTCTCTCTCTCCAAACCCATCTTGGAAACCCCAATCCCTACCAAAAATAACTACAATCATGGAAAAAGATAACTTTAGAAACGATGGAGAGCATCGGATCAAATTAAAACACTTCTCCATCTCCACCATCTCCAAGTTCATCATCACTATTCAAATATTGTTCTTATCATCTCCGTTTTCTTGACGATGTGTTTTAACAGAAAGCAAATTAATACAGTTGTGTTTTAGCAGCAAGCAGATTCATACAGTTGTGGTTTAGCATCCAGATTCATACATATGTGTTTTAACAGCAAGCAGATTCATACAATTGTGTTTTAGCATTCAGATTCATACAGATGTGTTTTAACAGCAAACAGATTCATACAGATGTGTTTTAACAGCAAGCAGATTCATACAAATGTGTTTTAACATCCAGATTCATACAGATGTGTTTTAACAGCAAGCAGATTCATACAGTTGTGTTTTAACAGCAAGCAAATTCATACAGATGTGTTTTAACATCAAGATTCATACAGATGTGTTTTAACAGTAAGCAGATTCATACAGATGTCTTTTAACAGCAAGCAGATTCATACCGATGTGTTTTAACATCCAGATTCATACAGATGTGTTTTAACAACAAGCAGATTCATACAGCTGTGTTTTAGCATTCAGATTCATACAGTTGTGTTTTAACAGCAAACAGATTCATACAGTTGTGTTGTAACAGCAGGCAGATTCATACACTTGTGTTTTAGCATTCATATTCATACAGTTGTGTTTTAACAGCAATCGGATTCATACCCTGTGTTTTACCATCTTTATATTGTGGGATCTATAAAAAAATTGACTTTAGCCCTGTATACTGTTAAAACACAGCACCAAGAACATGCTGATAAATTCCAGTAATTTTTTGAACAATGGAATATGCGATGTAATGTGGCATGGAATTTTAGTTAATGAACACATTGACTTTAAGATTTGAATTCGAAAATAATAAAAATTCCGAAAATCATGGAATTTTAGTTAATGAAGATACATTCCAAAAATAAAATTAAAATGTGAAATTACATGATTGTCCTTCTACTTAAAATCCCTGAATGTCACATGTCCAATTCTTATTCCTTCCTAGACTTTCTAGGAAAAATAGACTTTCCACCCAACTCCTACTCATATATATATAGGATTAGGCTCAAAAGTGAACACTAGTGTAGATTGTAAACTGAGTGAACTAATCCTGGCCATACACGTGTGTAGATCAAAGGTCAGGATTTGATGTTGAAATACACTGGTGTTTTTTACGATTTGATGATAAGATCCTGGCGATACACGTGTGTAGATCAATGGTCAGGATTAGTTCACTCAGTTCGCAAATACATCAGTGTTCACTCTAGAACCCCACCCTATATATATATAGGGAGAAGATCATGCGAGAACCACCTCTTATTGTGAGAACCGCGAGAACCAATGTGAACACACCAAAAATGCCTAAAAATAGCTAAAAATCACACAAATTTTTTTTTGAATTTTTTATAAAAAAATCGCTACTTTTCGAAGAAAAAAAATTTATTTTTTTTTAATTTTTTTTATTTGGCTTCTAAAAGTAGCGATTTTAACATAAAAAATATTAAAAAATTCAAAAAAAAAATTTAGATTTTTTTAGGTTTTTTGGGGGTTTAGTTTTTAGCATTTAAGCTTGGGGGGGGGGTTTAGGTTTTTTTTTTTTTTTTGGGGGGAGGGGTTAGGTTTTTTTTTGGGGGGGGGTGGTGGGGGGTGGGGGTTAGGTTTTTTTAGGTTTTTTTTAGCTATTTTAGGTTGTGTTCAAATTGGTTCTCAAGGTTCTCACAATAAGGGTGGTTCTCGCATGAGCCCCTCCCTATATATATATATATATATATATA
This sequence comes from Helianthus annuus, assembly GCF_002127325.2. NCBI lineage: Eukaryota > Viridiplantae > Streptophyta > Magnoliopsida > Asterales > Asteraceae > Helianthus > Helianthus annuus. Next base: position 137,497,479 of record NC_035433.2, on the reverse strand, counting down.
TATATATATATATATATATATATATATATATTTCTATACTAATAAATGAAAAAAAATTTGGACACGTGTCACTTCCTAGTGCATTCTCACCTTATTTTCCTATTTATCTTCCATATTAATTTTAAACAAAAATTAGATAAGAATAAATATTTGTTTTTCTATAAATAACTTTAAACAAAAATTTTGATAAGGATAAACGTTTGTTTTTATTATGATCAAATAATAATAATAATAATAATAATAATAATAATAATAATAATAATAATAATAATAAGCTTCCTATACTAATAAATAAAAATCTTTTTTAGACACATGTCACTTTCTGGTGATTTCTCACTTATTTTCCTATTTATCTCTCATTTTAAATAATAATAATTTTAAACAAGTTATTAGATAAGAATAAATATTTTTTTCTATAAATAATTTTTGAAAATATTAGATAAAAATAAACGTTTGTTTTTATTATGATCATCTTCCTATACTAATAAATGAAAATCTTTTTTGGACACGTGTCACTCCCTGGTGCTTTTTCACATTATTTTTCTATTTATCTCTCATATTAAATAATAATAATAATTTTAAACAAAAAATTAGTTAAGAATACATATTTAACAAAGTAAAATGTTATAATAAGTAAACAATACATTAAAGTTTAGTTTTAAAAGATAAATCTTGATGATTGTATGTTAACATATGACATTATATTTTATTAAACAAGTGCAATATACAAGTTTTTTAAAAGATATATCTTTTTATTATTTATTATATAAAATTACATTTATGCAAAAAAAAAAAAAAACAACGTAAAATGTTATAATAAGTAAATAGTATATCAATGTTCATTTTTAAAAGATAAATCTTGATGACTATTTGTATTAACATATGACATTATATTTTATTCAACACGTGTAATATACGAAGTTTTTTTAAAAATATATATTTTTATTATTTATTACATAAAATTATATTTATGCGACCCTTGTAATACACGGGGTTTTAACCTAGTAATAATAATAATTTTAAACGAAAAATAAGATAAGAATAAATATTTGTTTTTCTATAAATAATTTTAAACAAAATTTTTGATAAGGATAACATTTATTTTTATTATGAGTAGATTCAAAGTTCATTTTTAAAAGATTAATCTTGACAACTATATATGTTAACATATGACATTATATTTTATTTAACACGTGCAATATACGAGTTTTTTATAAACATATATATTTTTATTATTTATTATATAAAATTACATTTATGCAAAATAAAAAAACAAAGTAAAATGTTATAATAAGTAAACAATGCATCAAAGTTCATTTTTAAAAGATAAACTTGACGACTTTATTTGTTAACATATGACATTATATTTTATTCAATACGTGTAATAAACAAGTTTTTTTAAAGATATATATTTTTTATTATTTATTATATAAACTTATGTTTATGTAACCAGTGTAATACGCGGGGTTCTAACCTATTATTTATATATAATAATATGGTTATGTATTTTTTTTATAATATAGTATGAGAAATTGTGTTTTTAAAAATATTTGACTACTTATCTGTTTTTTAATTAGTAATAAATAATTGTGATAGTCAAAGTAGTTTTTTGCTAAGGGTTTGGTTTCAGAGTAGTTGAATCTTTTGTTGGAAATTTTATAAATAATATTATATTATGAGTTAATATAATGCTTATTTATTAATTAAGTCAAGATGAATGAGAGATTTTGTGCATTAAGTTTGTGTGTTGGAACCATAAACATGTAATAAATTGAGCTTGTCCTACATAGATGGGGAGATAAATCTTTTGTTGATTTATAATTATAATTCTCTACACAAATGTATTCTTGTGTGACAACTCATATCCAGTGGTTGCCAGGAGGGTGCGAAGCACTCGCACGCGCCCGGGCCCGGGACGAAGGCGATGGGCGAAATGTTGCGCTTTGATGGCTAAATAGGGAGCTTACACCATGTGTGACATAGAATCAAATAATTACTTTGAATATTCGGCGGTAGTGTACATTTGGAAAAAAAATTGACGTTTTTTCGATTTCGTTGCCCCTATAGAAAAGAAAATTTTGAAACGTTGCCCGTTATTTTTTTTCTAGATTCGCCACTATAAATGATTAAATGAATCGAACATAATCCTAAACAACGTATAAATATTCGTCACTAATATTTTAGTTTTTGATCCTAACAAAGATTTAGTTTTTAATTGCAGAGATTGCAAAACAAGGCAAATGTTCGTATCATATCTTGAAGTATAATATTTATAAGAGTATAAAGAAAGTGACACCAAACCTACTTGAAGTATAATATTTATATTTGTAAGAGTATAAAGAAACTGTGACCAAACCTATATGTTAACTCTGTTAAGTCTTAACCACCAGTTGGGTCAAAGATCCCCCTCAAGTGGGCTGCTACACTAGTTGGGTCAAAGATCCCCCTTGGTCCAACAAGCTTTTATATAGTAGTTGCATTTTGTAATTTCAAGGCCATAGTAGAGGTGCGCAAAACCAGGCTTTTTTAATATCCGGGTTCGGGTACATACCCGGGTACGGGTATAACCGGGTTTTGGACTTTTGGGTATTGCCAATACCCTGGTCAGTTTCGGGTCCGGGTATTTGGCAAGAAATCCATACCATGTGTATCTGTGTAGCCAACTTCGGGTTCGGGTTTTTTATACCCGGGTTTTGGAATACCCTATTTTCGAGTCCATGTAGGGTTTGGGTATGGCCCGGGTATGGAAAAAACCCGGGTGGGTATAAAAAAACCCGGGCAGGGTATAACAAAAACTCAGGTACGGGTATTGAAAAAACCCGGGTATACATAAAACCCGAGTATGAAGCGGGTCTATAAAACCCGGGTTCGGGTTCTCAGCTGGAATACCGTACATGGTCCATACCCATAGGGTAGGGTAGGGTCAGATTCAGGTTGTCAATACCCGGTTTTTATAATACCTAGGTCGGGGGTTTGTAGGCCATAGCCTCATATCATACCATGATTTGGTTTCAACTTTTATGAATCTCTGACTTCATCCAGAAAACGTGAGTCCCACACTCCCACCTCTATTTTTGCATGAATTAGTCTTGATTGGTGAGGCACACGAAGTTGCTTTACCCTCAACATGAAGAACATCTTTTTTTCCGGTATAAGTTTCAAGTTTCTTAGCCTGCCCGCTATAGTCTTTCATTAGGAAAAAAAAAAAAAAAAAAACAATCCTGGTTAGACCCCAGTTAGAAAAGGCTTGGTGGAGGAAATTAGGTTGAATATTAGGACTGTCCTCAGGAATTTCTCAAGTTGTGATTAATACCGGCCAACATATCAAAATAGGGTTATTAAAGTCCAATTCCCCATTATTCTATAATCAAGAATGAAGGAAAATGAAAACACCAAAAAATATTATTTACAGAAATGGTTTGAGTAAATAGGCATACATGTTTCGGGAAATTGGGTTGAATATCACCTAATGCCATATACGTTCATTACTGTGAAAATTTTTAAATCCAATCCAAATGCAATCTCATGCCCAAATATCCTTCTCGTCACCTGACCTAAATGATTAGGGTTTCGAGTTTGCCCATTACATTAGTTTTTGTTTCATTCTAGTCCTACCTTGGAAACCCCTCCTGAGTCCAAAACATGATAACAATTCAGAAAAGTACTGAAAACAAACTTTTTAATTTCATATTTGTTATGTAAGCAAACCTATAATCCAGTTTTAACAAAACCCTATATAATTTTTGATTCATGATTTTACATCCACGTTCTGCCGTTGAACATGTGAAAATAACTCTTGTGGAGGAAGTTCTTTTTCATTCTTTTAACACAAACTATATATTTACAAGCAGAATTGCACTAACCTTTCAATATTACACGATGTCATATTTTGTGAGTATGATTCTTTTAATGCTCTTTTTAATGGTATGATGCTCACTTTTAAGCCATACGCATACATTTCACTCAAATAGTGAAGACCAAGAGTGGGTGTGGGGCGTACCACCTCACCCTTCTTGGGCGTTGCTGGGGCTTCTATGGTGGCGTGGTTGTGGCCACTTAGACAATATGTACATCTGTGAATATTGGTGTTGATTTAAAAAAACGAAAGTTTTTTCATATCTGCATGACCATTACATCCCTTCAAGCATGTAAGTGTGGTTTTCCCTCTGTTTAGATTTTTATTTTTATAACAACTCACACATTCTCTAATTCTACTACTAAATTGTATATTTTTTGTCCACCATGTGTATTGAACTCTCACCACGTGTATCATATCCGATATCTTGGTACCACTAGGCCGAAGACCATTTGGTCTCTTCTACTTAGGTGGTGTTGAGGATTTGAGATGACGCCTAGTAGGCAATATTTTATTTCACAAATGGTTTTCACGTTAATGTGCTTTTATTTTGATTATAACTAGGTTTAAAAAAGTTCGCCGCGTTGCGGCGAATTTCTTTTGTTATTTAGTCTCTGTTTACATGTGTCTTGAATCACTACGAGCGTGTTGCGAACGGAAGTGTTGACAAGAATAAAAAGAAAATGTAGAAAAAAACATTAAAAGAGATGAGCAAAAAACTTTCGTTTTTTAAATCAACACCAATATATATAACGAAAGTTTATTATAATATTAAAATCACTATTTATTTATTAATATATAGTAAAGTAATAGTAATATATACTAATTCTACTCTTAGTTTTTATATATGACTACAATTTTAAGTTATGTCTACACATAATTTTTTTTTGTGTCTTGTAGTGTCTTTTTATTTTTTCTTTTACTTTTATCATTTATTGAACTTTCTAAAGACTTTATAATCTTGTATGAGCGTGTCATTCCAGTTGATTTACGTTTTAACATATTTTTTTTAGAAATAAATAGGCTTAGATATAATACGTTTTTATAATTATTTTATGTATGTTCTTAGTTTGTTTACCTTTTGACATAAACTTTGTTCTAAAATGAGTCGGGTCAACTATAATATATTTTCATTAAACGATACAAATTCAAGTTACTTTACGTTTTGACGCCGACGTAATGAGCCGTACCATTATTTACATAAAAACATAATATTCTTGCGCGTTTATTTTGATGTACGTGTCACTATAAATTCAAGTTGGTTAACGTTTCGGTGCAAATTTCTTTTGCGAATAAGCCGGGTCAAATATAATCTGTTTTCGTGCTTATTTTTATATACGTTTTCAGTTGGTCTACGTTTTGACGCAACTTCTGCTCGAAAACGAGTTACGTCAAATATAATACGTTTTTATTAGACTGTATAAATTCGAATTACGTTACGTTTTGACATCGCCGCAACCGCAAAGAAATTTACTAGTTATTGACGAACGTTAATATATTTTAAGAATTTAAAATATTTACCATGAACGTACCTAGCTCAAGGGGAAAACCCGAACCGAACTTAACTTTAGTTAATAATGTCTTTTTTCTTAAATTTCACCAATACTATATGAAATGTATAAATTTATTAGCATATCACCACCAAATTTAATTCTACTACAAATTTATTTGTTTTTTTACCCTGTACATCCTTGTCCTTTTTATACCAGACTTATTTTCACCTGAATCATATTTAACCAACTACAAAACTCTTCAAACCGGTGAAACATTGTTTAAAAACACCTTAAAAACATTCACGAAAAAATAAAACAAAAGGTAGAGCATGAAAAGAAGACAAATCAATTATTTAATCAACCCGTTTAAGCTTTTACAAATTAAAAACCCATATTACGCAAAAACAAAAATAAAAAAAAGCAGAAAATAGTATGAAAGAGCGTGCAACCACGCGTGTAAAAAGTAGGCAAATCGAAAGATGCCTCGACAGAGATTTTTTTCACGCTTATCAAAAGGTTATATGAACAAGTAAATAAAGTTCTAAAAGCTATAACACACTTGCCTTGAGTACACTCCAGAAGAATAATGTTTTTTTCTTCTTTATATTTTGATTCTTAATAATCTTTTAATGCCAATGTCTGTCTGTCACACTCACATAATTTCTTGCAAGATTTGCCTAAAATTTTGCATTTATCTTTGTTTCAGCTTTGAAAGATGAAAACCCTCATCTTTAGTTCTTGAAATTTGGGTATTTTTCAACAATCTTGAAGCCGTTTCATCTCCAAATCGATGGAAACAAGATGTGATATGTGTGAAAAGAGCTACATAGCGTTTTTGCTTCGGGTTATGGTGGTTTTCCTTTGGATTACACCGATTTGTTCGTCGGTTGCTAATGCAGACAATGTGTTCGACGAAATGCCTCTGAGTGTTCAAGACAGAGCTTCTCTTCTTCTGTTTAAGTCAGAGGTTCGTGACCCGAATCAGAAACTGTTGTGGGTCGGGTCGGGTTGTGGAAACTGGACTGGGGTTACTTGCTCCAGATGGAATGGTAGAGTTATTGCAGTTAACTTCACTGGATTCGGTTTATCAGGCCAGCTTCATACAAGTTTGTGTAAACTTTCTTATCTTGAAACCCTAAATTTGTCACATAACAACCTTCTTGGCCCTGTTCCACCTTGTTTTGGGTCATTTTGGAATTTGAAAACTTTGGATCTTAGTTTTAATATGTTTAGTGGTGCTGTTCCTGATACACTCATGAAATTGAGCCGGTTAGTTCGACTCGATTTCGGTCACAATATGTTTGAAGCAATGCTTCCTGTTTGGATTGGGAATTTCTCATTGAAGCTGCAAAAGGTAGAATTAGGGTCTAATTTGTTTCATGGGGAGATACCAGAGGGTTTGTTGCACCTAAAATCTCTTAAGTTTGTGGGTTTATCTCATAATAATTTGTCCGGTAACTTACCGGATTTCATGCAAGCTTTAGAGCACCTTAATCTTGAGTCGAATTCGTTTTCGGGTACCTTACCGTGCTTGTCATCGTCAGTCGACACGCTTTCGGTCTTAAATTTAGCCGAAAACTCACTCGAAGGGGGGATTCCGACTTGCATTTCGTCACTTAGAGTTTTGACGCATCTTAATTTGTCGTCTAATCGGCTAAGCTACGAGATTTCTCCAAGATTCGTGTTTTCCAACAGGTTGATTGTTATGGATTTGAGTTATAATCGGTTGTCGGGTTATCTTCCTAGAAAGATTCTCGAATCGTCGGAGAAATCGGGTCTTGTTCTTTTAGACCTTTCGCACAACCAGTTCTCGGGTGAAATCCCGTTAGATTTTACCGAATTGAAAAGCTTACAAGCGATGTTTCTTTCGCACAATCTTCTCACGGGTGAAATCCCATCACGAATCGGGAACTTAACGTATCTTCAAGTGATCGATTTATCTCATAACTCGTTATCTGGTTCAATCCCTTTGAACTTCGTCGGTTGCTTTCAACTACTCGCGTTAATTCTCAACAACAACAATCTTTCGGGTGAAATCCAACCTGAGCTCGACGCATTAGACAGTTTAAAGATTCTCGATGTCAGCAACAACAAGATTTCTGGTCAAATCCCGTTGACTTTAGCCGGATGTAAATCACTAGAGGTTGTAGATTTAAGCTATAACAATCTCTCGGGACCTCTAAACGACGCGTTGACCAAATGGTCAAACCTCCGATATCTTTCGCTTGCACACAACAATTTCAGCGGGCCGATTTCAAGCTGGATTTTCATGTTCGAAGCTATCCAAACGATCGATTTGTCTGGTAACATGTTTTCCGGCGACATCCCTGATGGTATCTTTAATGTTAGTTTACATTTTAACAATGGTAACTTTAATAAAGAAACCCCTAAAGTGCCATTGTTAGATAGTAAACTATCTGTGGTTATGGGTGATGATTTGCATCTGAATTACAACTTGTCATCAACGGTCATGATCGATTTATCGGATAACATGTTACACGGGCAGATCCCGGACGCCCTTTTTACCTTACACGGTTTGGAGTATCTAAATTTGTCTCACAACTTTCTCGGCGGTCAAATTCCCGGGAACTTACAGTCGATGTGGAGCTTGAAGATTCTCGATTTATCGCATAATTCGTTATCGGGTCAAGTACCCGAAAACTTATCGAGTCTCGGGAATTTGACGCATTTGAATCTTTCGTTCAATTATTTCTCGGGGATTGTTAACAAGACGAAAGGGTATTGGAGGTTTTCTGGTGCGTTTGCGGGGAACCCGAATCTATGTGTGGAGTCTTCGGGTTCTGGTGATGGTTGTGGGACGAAAGAGCGACCGGTTGAGCCGGAACAGGCTTATGAAGAGGGGAAAGAAGACGGGCCGATTTCGGTATGGGTGTTTTCGGTTAGTGCTTGTGTTAGTTTTTACCTTGTTGGTGTTGTGTTGTGTTGTTCATCTCGAACTAGGAACTTTATGTTTGGGACGAAAGATTGATTAATGATGTTTAAATGTAGAAATGGTAGGTTATGACTTACGATTGTACATATGATGAATTTTCCTAATGGATCTTACAAAACTCTCATCTTTTGTTAACATTTATGGTTTTCTAAGTTATTTGGGGTATCTTTGATACAAAAATTAAGTAGGGGACTGTGAAAACCGTATAATATATTTGTATGTATGTATTGTTTAGTGGATATGATTCGAGTTGAAACTTAGACCACCCGTAGTGGGGCGTTTTTTATAAAAAAAAATTCAAAAAAAAAAAACGCCTAATCACGCCCATAGCCCATTACGCGGTGGCGTTTTGTGGCGTGTTCCGAGCCAAAAATTGTTTTGGCGTTTTTGTAATCACGCCTTAGCCTGCATTCTCATTTCCATTTTAGCCAACAAGAATATTCCACCTAATTTTTAGTTTAGTTTACTTTTATTTTTTTAAATAATGGGGCATTATTGGGCATTATCCCACTACGCCTATTTGTGAAAAACGCCCGTAATGCCCATTTGCTGACTGGGATGACACGTGTCGCACAATGCCCGTGGGTGGGGGTATTATGTTTGTTCACCACTACACATGGTCTTAGAAAAAGAATTGGGTGAATGGTATATGTGATTTTTGCAGTTGAAACTTCTATGATAACATAGCTTTATGTTACTAACATTGAGATTTATGACTTAAAATTTTGTTGCATTGAGATTTAAAACTTCTCTATTTTGATCATATTAGTTTTATATGATATAATATTATTTTGACATGAATCGGTATATATATTTCTTCTCGGCGGTGTAAACAGAGTGGTGGATCTAGAAAATCCGCATAGGTGTTACGTTTCAAAAAAAGAGGTACCAAAATCGAAAGAACGTCAAATATTTTTTTCAAAATTTACACTACCGTTGAAGCGTTAAGGGGCAACAGGGGTTATCCCTTGTAACAGGTCGGCCCCTGTGTAAACGAGCAAAGCTACTTGCGACAGTGGCGGATCTAGAAAATCCGCATAGAGGTAACGTTTCAAAAAAAGAGGTAACGAAATCGAAAAAACATCAAATTTTCCAAAATTTACACTACCGTCGGAGCGTCACCGGAGCGTCAAGGGACAACGGGGTTACCCCTATAGGTCCGCCCCTGACTTGCAAGCTACTTGAGATCAACTTGAAAAAAAAACTCAAAACGAGCCCCGCTTAAGTGAGCCCAAACCCAAACCTAAAAATAAGATTGTTTAGTAAACAAATCCGAACTTAACTTATATGGTTCACTTCGGCTTGTTTGCACCCAACTTCTCGTGTGAATGAAAAGGAATCACAATTTATTGTTTGTTTTAATTTAAATAGTAGATAAATAAACTTAAAAAATCGAAGATATCATATTGGAATATGTGCAATTTGTGTAAGTGAAGCAATCTAGTGGAATACTTGTAGGGAGACTGGATGCCAAATGAAAGTGTTTGGATTACTCTTTTTTAGGTTTTTCTGTATACTCGTCCAAGTGAAATGAATCAAATTCTGATTTTTATAAGATGTTTATATATGCATCTTTATAGTAATCATGTACGTAATAATTATAAAATAGTGTGTGTAAAATGATTTAGTTTTATTTATTAATTAATAATTAAAAAGTTACAAATGATCGAAAGAAGAGATACGGAACCAAATAATAAAAATATCTAAAACGACAACATGATAACAAATCAAAAAGTTGTTTAAATCGAAATGTAAAAATAGTGAGTCATAAATAAAATAGCTTTACAGTATCAATGTAACAAAATTTAACAAAAAAAATTATTTTGAAAGAAAACTAGATATTAGGCTATTGGGTATACTTTAACGCCCTTTAACTACATGTAGGCACCACATCACCTATTTGATCCTCTTTCACCTTCATAACACACCAAAGAAATGGTTTAACCCCATTAACTCCCCTTAAAATTAATTAAAATACATATATATAGCATGTTGTTGTGTGTATAAATTTTGCAATGCTTGATTCTCTCCCCCTCTCTCCTAGTTAACATCTTAACATATGAAGTTTTTAATGCCTCTTAACACCCTTCAGGAGCGGTTTAACAAGTGTTAACGGATGCCAACTAGGATTAACACCAATGGATGTTAGAGTATACCAGGTGGCCTTATAGTTATCATAACTAATAAAATAAAATAAAAATAAAAGTTAATTACATAGTTAGTCACTGTGTTTTGCACAAAATAACATATTTAGTTACTAATAGTTTAAAATCACCTTTTAAGATATTAACTTTTCATTTTGTAACGTTTTGAGGTATTAACTACTAGGGTATTAACATAGTTAGTCCTTGTGGTTTGCACAAAATAACATACTTAGGTAATAATAAAATGTGATTTTAAACCTACAAATAATGTTAATACATCCAAACGTTACAAAATGAAAAGTTAATATCCTAGAATGTGATTTTAAACTATTAGTATCTAAGTATGTTATTTTGTGCAAATCACATAAACTAACTATGTGATTAACTTTAAAAATAACAAGTAAATATAAATAAATTGGGAGACACTTGTCATTATTTTATTATTTTAGACCTCTTTAACTTGTGTTTTCTCACGTCTTTCTCCTATAAAATATTGATATTAAGAGAAAATATTTTTAGATATTTAATATAAATTCAATTATAGATACTTATTATTTAATATTTAATTATAGATATATGAGTCTCTAAATAACTATTTTTTAAGTCTATAAATAATAATTAAACTTTTTTTTACTTAAAAGTATTTATTTAAGTCTCTAAATATAACCATGTTTAAAATTATATTCGTGGAATACACTGGTTTATTCAACCAATACAATACACAGGTTTTTTAAAGACATATTTTTATTACTAAGTTTGCAACATTAATTTATTCAACCTATATGATACACAAAGTTCTGACCTAGTAAAATATATAGAGAAAATGAAGAAAGAAAACCAAATAGAATTTTTTTAATTTATATATCGTATGGAATTAGGATCAAATACATACCTAAAAATAGTAAGTCGTAGGAAGAATATCAAACGAATTTCGACTGATCTTATTCAGGCGGCACTAGAACAGTAGAACCGTCTCATCGAAATCTACGATATGAGATCTTAGGTTTTCGCTTTTAGATTTTTAGCTTGTAGCAAGATTTTAGAATTTTTGTTTAAATCATTGTGTATTTTTTATATTTGTGTCATTGTGTCTTTTTTGCGACTAATTATGTGTTTTTCCTCGACATTGTTATATATTTTTCAGCATTATGTTATATTTTACTCACATTATGTTACTTTTACTATCTGTTGTGTCTTTGTACTCTTCTTATTTTTATGAAATTTTGTAAGATAACTTTAACCATTTTATTATACTTATAAAAAAAAAGCCACAGTTGGTTTGTGAGGAGGGCATATTCAAATGAATAAAGACAGTTTTTTTAGTTCAGTTTCACCATTAATTATAAATAATATATGTTTTTAACTCATTGAATTTTTATTTAAGTTAATTTTCCTTCGATAGCTTGTGTTTGTAACCTTTTAAAAAAATTGAATACACAGTTGTTTTTAACATAATTTTTGATATTCCAATATAAATTTTGTTGACAATGAAATTGTATTCAAAATACAGTGTTGTTTGGGGATCGTAGGCTATACGACTGTCGGTATTAGTATTATCAGAGCCATTACCGCTATTCGTTTTAATGGGTTTCGATCTATATAAAATACACGTTGATATTTTGGGCATATCACAACTTTATTTTTTTAAATTTCCTCTTTCGATTGATATAACGAATGCAGTTCCATAATTAGTTGAAACGATAACCACTTGTAAGAATAAATAAATAATATATATTTATTTATATATGGCCATTATAATCATTTACATTATATGGATCAAAATATATAACAATCCATTAAATAATTAGTTGGTGATTGTTGATGGGCCTTATTACCATTATTAACTAATTAGGGTTTCCTCCTAGGTGCATATATAAGGAGACTTATGTGGAGGTTAAGGGGTTACTCAGTTACAAAATTAGACACACTATTAGCCATAACATCATAATGTTCGACCTCCTTCTCCTACAGCCGATACCCTTTTTCGGTTTTCTTAGCCACCATCATTAGATTGCACCCTAAGGAGGAACCAGACAAAACTGACAACTATGTCAAACACTATTGCTGCATCTACATCTGGATTCTCTGCTGGCCTGTGCTGATGCAATCAAAGGTATGTTTTCCTTCATGTATAAACAGAACTGAACCAACATGTGGTATCAGAGCATATGTTGATTAGTCAGTTCTATTTTCGTATCCATAATTCTGGGATTGAAACTTGGAAAACGGAATTTTGAAACCTTATGAATCATAACAGCCGGTTTCGAGTCGGTCTTGTCCACTCGAGATCATTGTTTTCAGATAAAAGCTTAATCATATGTTTATTCGAAATTAACTGGTTTATGTTTTAGCCGAAATCTGTTTAGAAAATTATTAATATTCAGGTTTCGGGTTCCAGAATTTATGTTTTATGTTTTTAGGGTTCATCATGTTCTTGAGAAAATTCGAAAATTCTATTATGTTTTGGAATGTTTTAGGATTAATGAGTGTTTTTTTCCATGTTTGATCCAATTTTATCTTTTAAGTTTATTCGAAAACTGTTATTAGATAAACAGTTATAATTTTCGAAAATATGCTGATAAAATTAGATCATCTTAAAACAGGAAATAATATCTCATAATCCCTTAGATTTCGAATTTTCGGTTATGATATCACAATTAACAGCTGTTAACGAGGTTGCTACTCGCAACCATGAGGTTGCTACTCGAGACCATGAGGTTGCTACTCGAGACCATGAGGTTGCTACTCGAGACCATGAGGTTGCTACTCGCAACCATAACGTCATCACTCGAGACCATAAGGTTGCGACTCGCAACCATAACGTGATTAGTCGAGACCGTAGTTGCGACTCGCAACCATAACGTGATTAGTCGAGACCGTAGTTGCGACTCGCAACCATAACGTGATTAGTCGAGACCGTAGTTGCGACTCGAAATCTCATTATTTTAGGCTGTTTAATGTGAACTAAGATTTAGCTCGGGGCTCCGCCCCGAACCCCGTGCGGGAGCACGCTGTTCCCTGCACCCCCCAGCGAACTCATCGCGGAGTTCGATCCGCGCTAACGGGTGGTTTGCTATTAAATAATTGGTTTTTGTAATTACTTAGTTAATTAATGAGGATCAAATAATGTTTTACAAAACCAAAATGGCTTAATTTTGAATGAGCTTCTGATGTATCACTTCTGGCCAAAGCTGATTTGATGCATCTACTTATCGTTCAAGTATTACGAAAGCTATGTTAAGCATGCATCATAAGCATGAATGTTTTAATATCTGGCCAAAGCTGATTTAATTCATTCATAGATGGCATACTTAACAAGTGCATAACTAAAGTGATTGTCTCAATTTCTGGCCAAAGCTGATTTGTTACAACCACTTTGCACATATGCTTAAATGATTACACTTCTGGCCAAAGCTGTTTTGTCTTCGTTTAAGTAGAACTTTAAGTAGTCTATTATTTTGATGTTAGTAATAGACATATCACAACCTCTTCACATAATGATCCTTAGATTAATGATCCTCAATTAATTTTTATGATCATTTCGTCTGCCTTATTCTTAATACCCATTATTTTACTCACTATTATTTTCTTCTATAAATCTATATCTCATCCACTCTAATTCCTAAATCTAATATGTTTTGCTTAAAGTTTCTATAAGAATTAGCTCTTAAATTAAATCCTTGATTATCTCTTAAGACACGATAACCCTATTGCTCTCTTCTGATAAGGCACTATAGAAGAAAAGTAGAGCATGATGATTAGGATAAATCGAACATGATGTCTCTTATGATAATCAAGAACTCTCTAACATAATTGCTATCACTAAAGTTATTCCAGATTAAGTTTTTCCTAAGACTAATCTATAATTTTAGAATAATCACAAGAACTCCTAAGGCGTATATCTTCATTTAAAATTATAAATTATAAGGTTAAGTGGTATATGTGAATATATTATAATGTACAATACCATGACCCATAAAGTTAAGGGCTTACGCATGGAAATAAGTACATTTTCCAGTACATTACATACTAAGTTTTCATTTGTACATTTTGATGCATTATAAATCAGCTATAACACTCAAAAGTACCAAAGTATAACGAGTGTGTTGATAAGCAACATATGTACATAGAAATAAATGTTTGAAACTGGAAAATAAGATGTTATTCACCTTACAACCACTAAAACCTTAAGAGAGGATTGTTCTAAGGTCCATAGACAAATTACAAGTGCTAATCCCAACGTTAAGGTTCTTCAAGGGAAAAATCTCACTGCATAATTATGTCATTAGACTAGGCATAAGCAACGAGACTATCCATTATTCTAAAGAACAGTTGGATAAATTAATTAGATAGTAACTTCCTAATGATATTTAAGTCTGATAATTTTAATATTCCAATTAACACATGATTAGTTGACTCTAGTTCCATACGTTTCCTTACCAGAACTCGACAAATAACTAACACGAGAGTTAGTGACAAAATTAAATGTTAAGGCTATAAGAGCCATAATAAGCAGTCTTCAAACAACGCTTTTCGATACCTTATATATTCTGATTAATATAGTATCATAATTAAGCAATGTTATGAAGATTGTGAGGTTTGCATAGTCAACATAAAGTCACACTTACCTTAAACTCTCCTCTTATTTGTTCTAAATATCTGGATAGAAACATTATTAAGATGAAACTAGATGATACCTTATTTTTCACAACTTTTGTCATCATGCTAATGAGAATTTGACAAAAGGAAAATGAGACTTATAAATTTCATCCATTAGAACCAAAATTCATGAGAAATCATGACATGGTTAATGAGGATGATTTTTCCATCTAATCTCATTTTAAGTGATTTTAAATCATGACGTTAAAGCCCTAAAATATGACTTGGCTTAAGGAATAAGCATGGGTCCATCATAAGTCATTCATTGACATTCGTGGAACTTATTCCAAATGGAATATTCAGACATAATTCATTTATCATTGAACAGACTATCAACTTGTATCTAAACTTTTGTCGCATATGGCACACGATCTTAGAAGAAATCTATTCATATATATACTTAATAAGATTTCTATTAGATATGTCCCTAAAGTTTCTTATGAAATCTGGACATTAAAGAAATCAAATAAAGTCTAACGTATATGTGATAGGTTCCTACGTCACGTAGCTCATTGAAACTTCTCTTGTAGCATTCTAGAGATATTAAAGATTAGTGGGAGCATTAAGTGTCTTAATAATAACTTGCAATAGTTGCAAGAGGTGGGGGAGTGAATCTTTTAAATTTACACCTCTTGTACAAGACATTGCTCCATCACGACACTGTTCTATCAAACCTTATCTCCTTAAATCTAATGCTACTCTTACAAAAGTTTCATTGTTGCTTAATTGTGGGCACATTTAGATTTCTTGCCTAAACTAACATAATCCTCAACAAGAGAAACTACAACGACTAACGTCATTAACTTGTTTCTCTATTAGAATTTGTTGGTCGTTACATATTGACCCTACGCATGCTGAGTTCCTAAAGTTTTCTAAGGTCGGTGGGAGCAGTCAAAGTCCTTATCATGTTTTGCAAGGAATACAAGAGGTGGGGGAAGAGTGTCATTAAATTTCACTCCGAATTTAACTCCGATTACACCTCTTGTATACCATACTGCACCAACCCTTACAACTTAGAATGAAAATGATAGCAACCTAACCAAGAGCTAATCCATAAAACTGAAACTTCTAACAAACCCAATAATCAACTCAGGAGGTCATCTAGGTTTAAAAGCCTACTAACTTTGATGATTACATAACCTCCCTAATTGAAGTTGAAATGGATTTTGGAAAAGTTTACTGGTCCAATCTCTTCTAATTAAGCCATTAGCGTCAATCAATCTTCTGAATGGAATAAAACTGTTTTCTAGTAAAACTGATTTTATGTGTTCTTATAACGTTTGAGATTTGATTGAATTACCTAAGAGTGTTCATAACTAAATCAAATCCTAATATAAGCGTTAAGACACAAAGAGGCATGATTGGTTGTCAAGGTTTGTACTCAGGAAGAGATAAATTATTAAAGAATCTTTATTACATATCTAACAAAAGATTTCTTTGAGGATCATCACTGTTCTAGTAGCTTATAATAGTTTTAAGCTACATTAGATGAACATTAAAACGATTTTCCCTAATAAATGGCTGACACATTTACATGTTCATTAGATAACAACCTAAAGTTTTAAACTGAAGGTTAAAGAACACTTTATTTGTAAGCCAATAATATCCATGTATGGGTTAATGCAAACATCATAATGTGATGAAAAGCTAACGTAATTATTTTCATCAAGAATCAAGTGGATTAATGTACCTACCTCAAGATGAGTGGGAGCAACTAAAATAAACTTGTCTATATAGATGACATTCTTTGACAAGCATATGTTACATAAGTCAAAGCATTGTTAACACAAACTTTGATATAATAAAACTCAGAGATATCTCTTATGTAATAGATATCATAACGTACCGAGATAGACCCAATGGGACAATAGTTCCGTTTCATAAGTTTAACATTAAATGGGTCCTTACATATGTAACAATCAATATTGCTCTCCTTTAGAGGATAATAGGATAAATGAGATTATTTATTTACGCTTCATTAATTGGAAGCCTTATATAAGTTCAAGTCTATACTCGTTTAGATATCACTCACATTGCAGCACACTAGATATGTCTAGATTAATGTGTAGCATCTAATGGAGTATTACAATATCTTTAAAAGAAACGAGAGACTACAATTTAAAGAAGAAGTGAGAATTAAAACCGGTTTATTACTCTAACTTTGAGATATTCAAAGATGATAAAATGTAATTTCGGATCTTTATGTCAGCAGATAAAACCTGTTTCATGGAGGAGTCATAATGCACTGATATTAACAACCTAAGTTATAACGACATAATATAGTCACTAAATGTTGTTGGAAATTTATCAGTGGACTCATAAGTTTATTAACTCCATATAATTAATGTTTTGAAGAATTAGTGTGATAAAGTCAGCTACCATAACTCCTTGAACAGTAACAGTTCAAGAGGTGCTGCATTAAGTTTCGATACGCAATTAATTATTCGTTTATGAACGAATTGAGGAAACTAAGTTTTGTATCGAATACATTCATGATATGCTTAAGGATCCTATAACTGAAGGGCTATTACCCATAAGTCTTATTAAGAGAGCTCATAGACGGGTATTAATTAATAGTCGTGCGCAATTGCATATCGTACTATGAATGACTAAGTATTAGTTAATTTTCCTCATCAGTTTGATTTTGTATGTCTCTAAGAATATGTCAAGCTAGCATAATGGCATATAGACAAATATAATTACAAATCAAACAAAGGGCTTACGCGTATTTTGATCATAACGATTAGGTTTTAAATTAAGGCTATAGTATGATTAATGGGGGTCCTGAGTCGCATAATGATTCAACGGCTGTATTTATCTGCTATAGTACTTGTTTAAGGCTAAAATGAGTGTTAACTCCTGATCAGGCTTATCTAATACTCATAGTAAATGATTACTCAGCCAAGTGGGAGAATGTAAGAATAAATAAATAATATATATTTATTTATATATGGCCATTATAATCATTTACATTATATGGATCAAAATATATAACAATCCATTAAATAATTAGTTGGTGATTGTTGATGGGCCTTATTACCATTATTAACTAATTAGGGTTTCCTCCTAGGTGCATATATAAGGAGACTTATGTGGAGGTTAAGGGGTTACTCAGTTACAAAATTAGACACACTATTAGCCATAACATCATAATGTTCGACCTCCTTCTCCTACAGCCGATACCCTTTTCGGTTTTCTTAGCCACCATCATTAGATTGCACCCTAAGGAGGAACCAGACAAAACTGACAACTATGTCAAACACTATTGCTGCATCTACATCTGGATTCTCTGCTGGCCTGTGCTGATGCAATCAAAGGTATGTTTTCCTTCATGTATAAACAGAACTGAACCAACACCACTAACAACCAAATTTCCGCGGTGTAACTTAGTGGAATCCCACTAGTATATATTTATAATATAAACATGAGGTCACCTAAGAAAATATAGTTTTCGTATACTTCATTTTTTCCTACGGGGACATTGACATCAATTTCATTATTATCCATGTATACTTCTTTTGGTTTCCTCTTCATACATCGTTAAAATTTTATCCATCGTTAAAATCTAATGAAGCAAAAAAAGTATATAATACTTTTAATATGCTTGAGATGCTGTCTAGTTAAAACCTAAAATCTAATATCTAATGAAATATAACACGACAAAGAAAAAGTGAGGGTAGTGCATCTATAGCTCCATGACGGTCACGTTCCAACTTTTTTTTTGAACGGCAAATTTAGATCACTGACGACCACCCGATCATATCCATCTTTATTGGGCTATAAATTATAATACTTATACACCAATGCAAGAGGAAAACTCAATATGTGAAAAATCCCCTTATGGGAGTCGAATCTAGGACCTCATGGTCCCTAAGTCTTATCATACCTTCAAAATTGCACTAGGCTATAATGTTACGAGCAAGCTCCAACTTATTTAGCACAAACCAATTTATTGGATTTGGGGTAAGAAGTGTCTACATGAATAAATCTTATAGATTCTTGTTCAAATAAACTTATTGAAGAAGAATATTGTCAATGAACTCATATCATACGTGAAAAAAGAACTTTGGGTGTGAAGTGGGTGTGATTGTTTGCTTCGTACAACACCATGAATTCATAACATCAATATTCAACTACAAGCAATATGAAGGCCAAACACAAATGGTACTTCTATGGAACGATCTATACTTATTAGGATGGGTTACTAAAACAGAATTCCTATCTTGAAGATATCATAATGCTTTCTTTATGCCATTTCCAAGCATCACCATAGGATAAAAGCTGTAATTCGTTAAAGAAACATCAATGACGCATGAAATTTAGGTTTCATATCATGTTGTGTACAACCATCAAGAAACATCAATGGCGCATGAAATTTACATTTAACTTGTATACCAATAATTCCCTTGCCATAATGAGAGATCGATAGTGTCCTTATCGACGATTCATATATAAATCTATTTAGCATTTTTTTAAGATGTGAACCCATCACCTCTAGAATAGAGGGGAGACACCTTACCACTACACCATTACAACTATTTATAGGCTTGCCAACCTAGGCACAACCCACGGGCCTAGAGCCACCAAAAAAATAAGGCCTCCTAGTTTTTCGAAAGTTTTATAAATAGTATATGTATTAGACCCAAATAAATACGTTTATTTCATTTATATATAGTATATAAATTAAACCCAAATAAATACGTTTATTTCAAAACTAAACTATATTTCATTGAATGATCTCAAAGTAAATATTGTTTAGCAAAAAAAAGGCCTTGTTTCAAAGCTCATTTCATATTAATTTCCAGCTATTACTACACAACAACTATCGACCTAATCTTCATTATTCAGCAGCCTAATGCCCTTAAAATACAGTCGCAATCATCGTTCCCACTTCCCATCACAAAATACTTTCATTTTCTAAGCTAAGACTATCACTAGACGGAAAAGCGTAACCGTAATCACCTATAACGACGGGTCCATCAGGATTGAAGGAGAGTTTATGGATGAAGTTAAGGCCTCACTTTGTAGTCCACTTAGGTTTAAAAAAAAACTTTGTAACGACCTTGTATAATGTTCAGTTTAATCAAATAATGTACATGGAAAAAAATGTGGCATGTAACGTAGTGTCACTAAATAATGTGACATGACTTGTGCTTTTTTTTTTTTGTCCGTAACACTACTTGGAATGGAAGGGGCTTGAAGAAGGGTGTGGAGCGACACGTGGCTGTCACGTAAGTAAAAAGGGCTTTGCCTAAAAAGCACGGGGTTAATCACTAGTCGCCCGGTAACTGAGTAATTTTTCGTTAACCAGTCCATTAATCGCTAGTCGGGCCTAGTCGTATTGAGTCGGGGCAAGTCGGACCTAGTCGGCCAGCCAAAAATCGGCGATTTCGGCCGGATTATAGCAAAAAAAACCTGTATATCCCGGCCATAACCTCTAAATTTCGGCCAGTTTCCAACCAAACCATGTGAATTCCAACAATTAATCTTGTATATTTAAAAAAATGAGTTGATTAAGAGGTAAACTCTAGCTAATTAAAATATTTACCTATAAAAATATGTATATGTATACAACAAACTGAAAATTACATATAAAAACCCCGATCCGATTAATCTCGAGTAGTCGCTAGTCCCCACCTCACCGGCCGACTAGCGACTAGCGAGTTCTCCAACCTTGGTTCCAGTCATGTAGTAAATAGTGTCTTGAGTCAATACATAATATGTTAATTCTATTCATGAGTTGGTGTCTGTTTATGCTTTGCAATAAAAATTACTATAAGAATTTCTGAGTGTACTATTGTGTTTTTTTTTAATAATTCTGAAGGAAACTAGAGTACCGTGAATCAGTGTTGTAATAATCGCTAATCGCTAGTCGGATGATAGAGAGGACTAGCGATTAATCGGGGATTAGTCAAAATTAACTGGAATTCATCTGGATTAATTGTAATTAATCGACACTTAGTCGAGATTTTTACATCCACGCCATAAATAGACTTTAAGGGTGTGAACGAATGCTTTTTAAAATAGATATACTTAAAGATTACAAGCTTTGGGACAGTGGAAGGGTGGTGGATATCGACCCATTTTAATGAAACCCATTTGAGCAAATTTAACGAACCCTTTTTGAAACCGAACATTTTAACGAACCAATTTGACCAATTTTAACAGACCCATTTGCACTCTTTAAAACCGACGCATTTTAACTAACCCGTTTTCTTGCTCCCATGACGAAAAATCCTAAATCCCCCACTAAAAATATTAGTAAAAGTTGAAAGTGGTGGAGAGACATAGAAAAATGTTTTAGAATGGTATTAATATGTAATGTTGTTTGAAAATGAATGGTTTTTGATATGCTTAAATTATAGATCATCATAAACTCATCTAGTTTAACTTGTTTTTCAAAAAGCATGTGACCTCTAGTAGCAACGAAAAAGAGATAGCGTAAAAGGCTTCGGCTAGACAATATAAATATAAAATTTATGGCATTCATTGAAGTTTAGCTCTTGTTGCTACAACCATTGCAAAACCAAGGATAGTGACTGGGCTGATTAGGTAAAAGGGTTCAAGGGTTTTAGTTTGCCTAACGCGGGTCGTGAGGTCCCCCCACATATGCAATACGTAGGGTTGGATCACTTTGTTATTGCTTGCTTTGAATTCTGGATTGAAGAATATTCAATCCAGAATGTTCATGTGCAATGTGATTGTATTGAAGTGTGTGAAGAATAGAACATGTAAGGAGTAAGTTCTAGAGAGGAGAAGTGAGATTTCCGAAGTGGCCAGCTGAATGACAATGTGTTGTCATTTATAGAGAGATGGCTGGCTATAAGTGTTGGATCAGTTCTGTTTAAACATAATGGAAAACATGAAATAACATACCTGTTACAGCAGACAAGCCAGTAGAGAATCCAGTCAGAGATGCAGCCATAGAGTTCGACATGATTGTCAGGATGATCTGGTTCCTTCTTAGGGTGTAAAGTTATGATGGTGATGAACCGAAACTAGGGTTGATTTCGGTTATGGGGAGAGAGACGAATTTGATGTTATGAGGATTTTTTATTGTGTAATGTGTGTAACCCTTTAACTCTCTAATAAGCCCCTTATTTATACACCCAAGAGGAAACCCAAATAGTTAATAAGGGTAATATGGTCCATCAACAATTACCAACTAATTATTAATAGGTTATTAATATATTTTGATCTAATATAATATAAATGATTATAAAGGCTACAAGATTAAATATTACATTAATAATATATTTAATCTCACATTCTCCCACTTAGCCGAGTAATCATTTATCATGAGTATTAGGTAAGCCTGGCCAGGAGTTAACACTCATTTTAGCTTTAAACCAAAAACTATAGCAGAGAAATACAGCCGTTGAATCATTATTCGACTCAGGACCCCCATTAGTCATACTATAGCCTCAATTTAAAACCTAATAGTTACGATCAAAATATGTATAAGCCCTTTAACGTCTGATTTGTATTTATATATTTGTCTATATGTCATTACACCGGCAGAACATATGTTAGAGACATACAAAATCAAACTGAGGAATTTTTTATTAATTAAAACATAAGCTAGTACAATATGCCATTAAATAAGGTCTTTAGTAAGTCCCATATTCGATACATGTTCTTCGAAAACTTTAGGTGGGAGACCTTTAGTCATCGCATCCGCTAGCATATCTTTAGTACTAATATACTCAATACAAAGATTATTTTCCTCAACTCGTTCACGTACGAACAAATATTTTGTATCGAGATATAAACCAGCTCCAGTCGAACTGTTACTGTTCGAGAAACTAACGGCAGTTGAGTTATCACAGTAAAGCTTTAATGGTCTAGAAATGGAATTAACGATTTTGAGTCCAGTGATCAGATTTCTAAGCAACATTCCATGACAGGTTGCGTTGTAAACAGCAATGTATTCTGCCATCATTGTGGAAGTTGTAGTTAACTGTTGTTTATGACTCTTCCATGAGATAGGTCCGCCTGCTAACATAAAGATGTAGCCCAAAGTGGATTTCTTGTCATCTTTGCATTTGGCAAAGTCAGAATCAGAATAACCTACCACTTCTAAATGATCACTTCTTCTATAAGTCAGTTTATAGTCTTTCGTCCCTTGCAGATATCTGAGGACCTTTTTAGCTGCTTTCTAGTGATCTAGGCCAGGATTAGTCTGATAACGGCCTAGCATTCCAGCAATATAAGCGATATCTGGGCGAGTACAGACTTGAGCATACATCAGGCTCCCGACTACTGACGCGTAAGGTATCTGGCTCATTTGCTCCTTTTCAACCTCTATTGTCGGACACTGGAATGAACCCAAAACATCTCCCTTAACTACTGGAGCGACGGAGGGTTTGCACTGTTGCATGTTGTAACGTGTAAGGACACGATCTATGTAAGTCTTTTGAGACAATCCTAAGATCCCTTTGTGTCTATCTCGGTGAATTTCGATGCCAATGACGTAAGAAGCATCTCCGAGATCCTTCATGTCGAAGTTATGCGAGAGTAACCGCTTCGACTCATGCAACATGTCTAAACTATTACTTGCCAATAGAATATCATCTACATAAAGGACAAGTATAGTAAAGTTACTCCCACTCATCTTGAGGTAGGTGCATTGATCCACTTGATTCTTCATAAAACCTTGCCTCTTTATGACTTCATCAAACTTGAGGTACCATTGACGTGATGCTTGTTTTAACCCATAAATGGATTTCTTCAACTTACAGACTAGATGCTCCTGACCTTCAGGTTTAAATCCTTCAGGTTGTTTCATGTAAACATCTTCGTCTAAGTCTTCGTTAAGGAAAGCAGTTTTGACGTCCATCTGATGTAGCTCTAAATCAAAATGAGCTACTAGGGCCATAACGATCCTTAATGAATCTTTACGAGAGACAGGTGAAAACGTCTCTTGATAATCAATTCCCTCTTTCTGAGTGTAGCCCTTTGCAACCAATCTCGCTTTGTAGCGTTCAACGTTCCCATTTGGATCCAGTTTTGTTTTGAACACCCATTTACAACCTACAGGTTTGACACCGTTGGGTAATTCTACCAAATCCCAAACGTCATTTTTCTTCATGGATTCAAGCTCATCAATCATTGCTTTGTTCCATTCAGAAGACTGATCACTGCTAATGGCTTCATTTCAGTCAGGTAGGTAACATAATCATCCCAATTAGTAGGCCGTTTCTGCCTAGATGACCTCCTGAGCTGATTTTCGGGTTCAACGTTGTCTTGGTTTTGAGCGTTTGATGTGCCTTCGTTATGAGGTATAATGGGTTCTGGTTGTGGAGATGAAGTTTGTGCAGTGGCTTCAGGTGCAGTTGCATGGGGTACAAGAGGAGTAAACGGAGTAATGGTAAGCGACGATTCTCTCCCCCCGACGTCTTGTACTTCTTGCAATTCTTCGTAAGGGTTGGTACTGCTCCTACTGACCTTGAAATCCTCCAGGAACGCAGCACGCTTGGTTTCAACAATACGGGTGACATGGGAAGGACAATAGAAACGATAACCCTTTGAATGATCAGGATACCCAATAAAGAAACAGGTAACTGTTTTAGGGTCAAGTTTCCTTAGGAAAGGATTATATAATTTTGCTTCAGCAATGCAGCCCCATACTTTCATATATTTAAGACTCGGTTTCCTTCCTGTCCAAAGTTCATAAGGAGTTTTAGGGACAGACTTAGAAGGAACTCTGTTGAGTATATGAACAACTGCTTTTAACGCTTCAGTCCAGAGGAATAATGGTAAATTAGTGTTTGCTAACATACTGCGCACCATGTTCATAAGGGTATGATTTCTTCATTCAGCGACACCATTCTGCTAAGGTGTACCAGGCATGGTGTATTGGTTCACAATCCCCTGGCCCTTACAAAACTCATAAAATGGACCAGGAGCTTGACCCACATCAGTATGTCTTCCATAATATTCACCGCCTCTGTCTGATCTTACAACTTTAATCTGACGATCTAATTGCTTTTCAACTTCAGCTTTATAATCTTTAAAAGTTGTAAGAGATTCAGACTTTTCCTTTATAAGATACAAGTACATGTAACGAGAATAATCATCAATGAAACTGATAAATGAAGTATGTCCTGTGATGCCAGCGATTTGATAGGGACCACTAATGTCAGTGTGAATGAGTTCTAATAAATTAGAGCTCCTAGTGACACCTTTCTTATTCGCTGATGTCATTTTGCCTTTAAGACATTTGACACATGTTCCAAAATCAGTGAAATCGAGAGGAGGTAAGACTTCATCCTTTACGAGACGATTTAATCGTTCTCTTGAGATGTGGCCTAAACGTTGATGCCACAACATAGATGAAGTCTCTAAGTCTCGAATTTGTTTCTTTTCCATCTTTGTGAGTGATTCATTAATATTATATGACAACAAAGATTTGAAAAAATTATCATCTAGTTCTAATCTATAGAGACCACCATCCAGAATGCTAGTACCATAAACAACGGAATCATAGAGAATAAAGAGTTTGCGATGACCATGAGAAACGACAAAACCGTCCATGTCTAACTTTGGTCCTGATACAAGGTTCCGAGTTACCTCAGGAACATATAAGGTATCATAAAGTTTAATACATAAACCAGTTTTCAAAAATAATTGTAATGTTCCTATGGCCTTCACTTCTAATTCCCGATCATCCCCAACTTTAAGTGTTCTTTGGTTTCTTCCCAGCTTCCGGATTGTAAGGAATCCCTGAAGTGAATTGGTAACATGAACCATAGAACCAGAATCAAACCACCAAGAATTAGCAGGAACATTTAAATTAAAGGACTCAAGTATCATGAAAAAATCGTTACCTTTCTTAGCCAGCCACTCCTTGAAGTCCGGGCATTCCTTTTGCTTATGTCCTGTTTTCTTACAGAACTTGCAATAGGGTTTTCCTAAGGAGTTCTTAGAGCTGGAAGGTGCACTTGTATTAGGATTTGGATTTGGCTTTTGAACCTTAAAAGCATCCTTTCTTTGATAATTGTGCTTCCTCTTCTTTGAGCTGGAGGTGGTGAAGTTAGCAACATCAGTAGTGCGATCCATCTTCATGCGCTCTTCCTCCTGCACGCACATAGCGATCAGCTCACTCATCGTCCATTTGTCCTTCTGAGTGTTGTAATTGATCTTGAATGCTTCATAGGATGAAGGAAGCGAAGTGATGATGAAGTGAACAAGAAAACCATCACTAATCTCCATCTCTAGGCCCTTCAGCTTATTGGCCATGTCATGCATCATCATGATGTGCTCGCGAATGCCGCTCCTCCCATCATACTTAGTTGTCACCAGTTTGAGGATAAGAGTGCTAGCGTGTGCTTTTGATGTTCCCTTGAATTGATTCTCCACAGAAGCCAAGTAGGTTTTAGCATCTTCAGAATCAGGAATGGCTCCTCTGATTGAGTTATGGATGGACTGCTTCATGAACATGAGAGACATGCGGTTACACCTAGTCCATTTATCATGGACTATCTGCTCAGCAGCAGTACTTGTAGCGGTAAAGTCCGCTGGCTTATTCTCTCTTAGAGCATAATCAAAGTCTAGCAATCCTAGAGTAAGCATGAGGGCATCCTTCCATTCAGCAAAGTTATCACCAGTCAAAGGTGGAATCCCGCAATTGGGTGCTGATAGTGGAAATAAGATGAGCAAGTTATGATACAAAAGAAGAAGTCCTAATGTGATCTAATGGGCATGTTATACTAAGGCAGGCATAAATAATGACCATTTTAATTATGAAGCTATGATAATGTCTATTACTAACATCAAAATAATAGACTTAGTTAAAATTCTACTTAAACGAAGACAAATCAGCTTTGGCCAGAAGTGTAATCATTTAAGTATGTGTGCAAAGTAATCGTGACAAATCAGCTTTGGCCAGAAATGAGACAATCACTTTAGTTATGCACTTGTCAAGCATGCTAAACATAAATGAATTAAATCAGCTTTGGCCAGAATTAAGACATTTCACGTTTGTAATGCATACTCAACATAGCTTTCATAATACTTGAACAATAAATAGATGTATTAAATCAGCTTTGGCCAGAATTAATACATCAGAAGCTCATTCAAGTAAAGCTATATTGGTTTTGTAAAAATTATCTGATTCTGATTAATTAATTAAGTATTAACAAAACCAAGTATTTAATAGCAAACCACCTGTTAGCGCGGATCGAACCATCTGATTCTGATTAATTAATTAAGTATTAAAAATTTTTAGTTCACATTTAAACAGCCTAAGGTGATGAGGTCTCGAGTGAGGTCTCGAGTCATGGTCTCGAGTTAGGTATCGACTGAGTTTTGAGATCTCGAGTTAGTGATGAGGTCTCGAGTCGCAACCTTAGTCTCGAGTTGTAGCCTTATGGTTTCGAGTTATGACCTTATGGTCTCGAGTAGCAACCTTGGTCTCGAGTAGCAACCTTATGGTCTCGAGTAGCAACCTTGGTCTCGAGTAGCAACCTTATGGTCTCGAGTTATGACCTTATGGTCTCGAGTAGCAACCTTGGTCTCGAGTTGTACAGATTTGAGAGCCCTTATGATTTTGAGTCGAGACCTTGTGGTCTCGAGTCGAGACCTTGTGGTCTCGAGTCGAGACCTTGTGGTCTCGAGTCGAGACCTTGTGGTCTCGAGTCGAGATCTGATGGTCTCGATTCGCAGTCTGATGGTCTCGAATCCCTGTTAACAGCTGTTTTGTGATGATAACTGAAAACTCGAAATTTTTGGGATTGTGGGATAGTGTTTCCTGTTTTATTGCTGATCTAAATTATCAAAAGATTTCGTAATGATAACTGATTATCTTTTAACAGTTTCTGAAAACTTTATTAGATAAAATTAAGATCAAAACAGTAAAAACACCCACTAATCTAAATTACTTTCCAAAAGTTAAGGAATTTTCGAGTTTTTCTTAGAACAATATGATGAACCCTAAAAAATATAAACATAATTCTGGGTTCCGAAATCTAGATTTTAAGATTTTTGTTAACAGATTTCGGATACTAGGTTACCCATTAAGATTTCGAGTCAATTTATCAATCAATTATTTTCTGAAAACAGGGATTTCGGTAACAGGACTCGAAACAACCGTGATTTTTATGAACTTTCAAAATTCCGTTTTCCATATTTTTGATCCCAGAATAATGGATACAAAACCAGAACTGATTTATCAACATATGCTCTAATACCACATGTTGGATCAGTTCTGTTTAACACATAATGGAAAACATGAAATAACATACCTGTTACAGCAGACAGGCCAGTAGAGAATCCAGTCAGAGATGCAGCCATAGAGTTCGACATGATTGTCAGGATGATCTGGTTCCTCCTTAGGGTGTAAAGTTATGATGGTGATGAACCGAAACTAGGGTTGATTTCGGTTATGGGGAGAGAGACGAATTTGATGTTATGAGGGTTTTTGATTGTGTAATGTGTGTAACCCTTTAACTCTCTAATAAGCCCCTTATTTATACACCCAAGAGGAAACCCAATTAGTTAATAAGGGTAATATGGTCCATCAACAATTACCAACTAATTATTAATAGGTTATTAATATATTTTGATCTAATATAATATAAATGATTATAAAGGCTACAAGATTAAATATTACATTAATAATATATTTAATCTCACAATAAGAACAAACTTTTGACTAGTGATCTATGGTTGCAAGGGAGGGCTTGCCCTTTTTGGTAGGTTAAAGGCTTCAAACCTACGGGTAAAAGGATGTGTCTTCCCACATGCTCATTTTGCGGCTGAGTGGAGGAGTTCACACATAAAGTGTGATGTGACCAGTCACTGTCTCATGCTTTTTGCTGTTCACGACAATTGGTCAATTCCGAACTCTTTTACCTTTCAACCCTTTAAGCTGTATTGTATTCTAGTCAGTTTAATAAGCTTGAGCTACCCACGTCATCAACTCTCATATGTTTTGCAAAACTTTGAACAAATGCATGATTTGTTTTAAACATATTGTATACAGTGGCAGACTCAGGAAATATTTTCAAAGAACGCGGATTAGGAGTTTAACCAAATTTTCAAGGTGTGCGAGCGAGATTTTGCCCTATAAAATACAGTAATATTTTTTTAAAGGGTGTGCCCGTTCACCTATCCACCCCTTACTAGGTCCGCCCCTAATTGTATAGACTCGATCTGTTGCGAATTTGGAGGCATATGTTCTAAGTAAAAGTTGTGTAAATCCAACAAAAGTCGTGTCTTACAAAACTGTGGAATGACACAAAACGTGACATGAAGCATTAATGCTAAACTTTATATAAATACCACTCCACAAAATTGAAGCTAACGTGTGGTTGAAGCTTTAAACAATTGTTAAAAGTATATTTGTTGAAGAGGGAATAACATAGTTGGTCAACTCTATATAAAGATAATAATACGTGTCGGTTTGTTTTGTGAGAAAACACATTTGTCATATAGCGAGCTTATCTGTTTGGTATGAGGTAATGAAATGGACAAAGTAATGGAATGGACGAGGTAATAGAATGGACGAGTGAATGAAATGGATCATTACCATTCCATGTCTTGTTTGGTTACCATGTGTGAATGGAATGAATTATTATTGTGTATTGTTCGGTAGGCAAAAAACGGAGTAATACAATCAACGGTGAGTGGTGGTGGGTGGTAGTGATTGTAATTGTGATTTTGGGTGGTTATAAGTGGCGGTGGTGGGTGTCGGCGGCGGCGATGGGTGGTGGTGGTGGCGGCGAGTGGCGGTGCGGCGATGACGACGAGTGGTGGTGGCGGCAAGGTGGCCGTTGGTGGTGGGTGGCGGCAATGGTGGCGGTTGGTTGCGGCGGCGGCGACGGCGGTTGGTGGTGGCGTCGACGATGGTGGTGGGCGATTGCGGCGAGTGGCGTTGGAGGCTGGTCGTAGCTGTAGGTGATAATGGTGGCGAGTGGGTGGCGGCGGCAGCGGTGGCTGTTGGGGTGAGGTGGTGGCGGGTGGCGGCGATGGCGTCGGTGGTGGGTGGTGGTGGTGGTGGGTTGTGGCGAAGGTGGTGGGTTGTGGTGTTGTTGATAAATGGTGCAAGAGGGGATGGAATGGAAAAAAAACATGGGGGGTGAAAGGAATGATTTTGAGGAAATGGAATGAGTTTTGAAATGAGTAATTCTATTCCATTGACCAACCAAACATCATTTTCTTCATTCTCTCGTAATCATTCATTTCATTCCACCCTTATTCCTGCGTATCAAACACTATTATATTAGGTTCCTCCTGTTCTTGTTCCGAACCAAATCTTGTAATTAATTTTTATTCATCAATAGACAAACTAAAACAAGTGTGCAAATTGTATTCACCCCTCTACAATTATTTTGAATATTATTATTATTGATCATGTCCTTATGGGACCGACACACATCCATAAACAATATTTATAATTCAAATATTGGATATTCAATGAGTAATATTTATTTGATGGAGGTCTAAGTGTGTAACGAAATAGTTTTATAACTTGTAAATTTTAATTTAATCGATAATTCATCGATATTTTGCTCTCAACCATTTTTTCCCAATATGGTTAAACTAAATTCTTGATTTTCCTGAAAGTTAAAAATTAGTGTCTAACTGGCCTTTTGTGACAAAAAATTAAATAATCTAGTTGTAAATGGTTTTTCTTAGGGGTGTTCATCGAATCGAATATCGAATTTTCGAATCGAATTGTTCGAATAATTTTTATTTTTCCTTGAATTCGTATTCGATTCGAATTCGATTAAAACCTATCGAATTCGAATCGAATTCGTATTCGAATAAAAAACCCAATTCGTATTCGATTAAAATTTCGAATTTGAATCGAATTCGAATAAATTCGATTTAATTCAGATTCTTTAAAACATGTAAAAAAACTATAAAATGAAACATAAATTTTAAAGCAGCCATAAAACACGATATCGCATTAAAAAGTTTCAAATAAAGTACCACAAGTCTAAAATTCAAAACGAGAAGGCGGGAATAATCACTCCACATTATGAGTTAATATTTTTATGTTTAGAAATCTATTGACAGATTTGTTTATTAGGTTTTACTTATGGTTCATGTAATGAGTTTGGTAATGGGTAATTTTAATACTTGGAAAAAATTTAGAAAAGAATTTATAGTATAGCTTAATAAAAGTTATATATTTATTATATATAAAAATAATAAATAAAAATGTATAATTTTTATTCGAATTTCAAATCGAATCGAATTTGAAATTATAAATTCGTATTCGATTTACTTGACTCGAATTGAATCGAATTCGAATTCATGATAATCGAATCGAATTTAAACGAATTTTGAATTTTTCGAATTCGAAACGAATCCTGAACACCCCTAGTTTTTCTTTGCTTTTTACAGCCTTTCCTGTGAGAAAATAATGGATAACGTGTTTTTAGCATGATTGAATCATCTAATATAGGGATGGAATTGGTACTAGTATCTGATCAAACATTAGCTAACATCAAGACTGAATACTGCATCGTATATGTTTGGTCACTACCGGTATGGTACGGTAACGTAATTAGTCCTGAACTAGTACTGTACCACATAGTATCTGATACCAGAATTGAGCTAAAATCAAAACCGAATACCATACTTTATATATCTGGTTGGTACCAGAATGAAATATAGAATTAACTAATTAAAATTTTATGAATATCCTAGTCCCCATATAATACTTTCTGCAAATGCTTGAAATATAGCGCAGCCCTCAGCAAAAATGATTAAACAATAAAATTGATAATCATTGCTGTTGAATAAAAGATCCTCTAAAGGGGACACACCAAAATTCGAAGCCGTCATCTCTATGCTGAACGAAAGTTCTGACCTGAGCTCTCACGGCCCTCGCAATTTAACCCCTTTACAGATATCATCTAGGTATACTCACCTGTAAGACTGAATATTGGGATCTGGATACGGGAGTATATTCAAGTAGTGAGACACGCGAATAAGTTTAAGTATCTAAAGACACTAATCTCGTATCTCGGAACAGCTGAAATTTGTGTGAAAACTTAAGAGGACCAATATACTCACAATCTAGGTGAATTGTTTAGAACTTAAAATGTTTAAAGCTTAACGGTGTTAGTGATTTGTCTCAAAACTGATATGATCCTCTTGCACAAACTCACAAAAATATTGTCTGTAAGTATTTCTTTACTGCATTTCCGTTACATTCAAAAATCCAAAAAGATTTTAAGTGTGTTTTAACATAAAGTTTAAAAAATCCAAAAAGATTTTTGACAATTGATGTTGAAAAGCTGACGCTCAAAATACCAAGTGTTAAACTTGATGAACATGTTTGGATAAAAAGTGTGTGAAAATGATTGAATATTTTTCAATGAGGTTTTTCAGAGAATAAATCATTATTGAATGTTTCTGCAAATGGTTTCTAAATTTTTTAAAGATTTAAACTTTGAGAAACTTATGTGTGTGGTAGAGAATTTGCAGATATGAATATAGACCATAGCCAGATTCCGATATCTGAGCAGATAGTGATTTCCAGACTACGATCCCAGCACATTGAGAGAGGGAGTCTGAAGGCATCAAGAGAGAATGTTGAAAATGCAGAATGCCAGATTGAATTTCTGGAAGAAAAGATAGAGATTGAGTAAGGATGCTTAGAATGGAGAATACTTCAAAGAGAAGCACGAAGACTGATAAAGACTGAAGGTTTGACAACTGAAGACTCCGTCAACATTCGAGGGGGAGTTTGTTGGTGCATTCGTCTGTCGACTTCGTCTTTATCGAGTCTTGTATAAAAATAGGTAGATTAGGGCTCGGGAATCAAGATAATGGTTATTGTAAGTGATTCCGCTTGAAATGACCTCTTGTCATTTCAAGCGAAATCTCAAACGTGTCTGGTTCCGCTCGAACCATCATGGTTGATTTCGCTTGAGTTGAATTGCAGTTGATTCCGCTTGAACGTGTTCAAGCGGAATATGATCACCTATATATAGGTTCTATTGGAGCGAAATCAGTAGTAGAGTCTTCCGGTTTGCAACAAAGTGTTGCCGAAGTGTTGTCGTGCTTGTAAAAGGCTTGTATATCAATAAAATCAACAGTTTAAAGTGAATACGGCTGAAATAACACTGATTCATTAGTTTCCGCCTCTTGTATTGGTGAATTACTCTTCTGATCGACTCGTTCGGGTCTGAAAACGATCCTACAAGTTTGGGAGTATAATAACCCGTTACTTAACGGATTTTTTATTTTATTTTATGTTATCCTTTCTATTTCATGTTTAGGCTGGCGGTTTATCAATGCACACATTGTTTGTAGGTCAGTTTTGATTAGCAGTGCACACATCGTTTGTAGTTTGTAGGTGAGTTTTGAAAGTGTGTTGGTTTTAGAGCACCTTTAACGCTCTAACGCAGTGGTCCGCTGGATTGTCCGCAATCCAGACCAAACAAAAACAAATGAGGTGCGATGTGGGGTGCTGACTTGACCATCCGGAATTGGCCAGAGTGGAATTATCTGATGGAGGTGAGTGGGTCCCGTGCTGAGTTTAACAATAATAATTTAAAAAAAATAAGGTTATCAAACTTTAAACATTTTCAAACCATTACTCTTTAAATATAGGATCCTTAATATATATATATATATATATATATATATATATATATATATATATATATATATATAATCTGCTGTTGCACGATTTTTGTAACCCTTGGGAAAATTTCGAACTCTCAAAAACTTTTCTAGAAGTAATTCGTTAACTGATACTCAAACGTAATCAGTTTAACGTAACGTACACTTCGGAACAAGGACACAAGCTACATATACCCGAAATACCCTTTACATAACTTAGATATAAGTTTTAAAGGGTTAGGTATGACAAAAACACGCTTATAAAAGCCTAGGGACTATTTTCGACAAACTGCGAAAGTCTGCCCTGTGACACTTGTGCTCCGTAAACACACACGATGTAGGACAAAATCTTTTATAAAAGAAACAATGTGTTTTGGTCTCAAAATTTGTTTATTTGTGTTTTACAATTTCACGTTTTGATTTTAAGTTCAATTTCAAACTTTAAATCGCTTTCTAGAAAGTTAAACGCAAACTGATACGTAAACGTAACCATTTTAATGTGGCAAACACTCCGAAATAGTGGCATAGGCGTAACATACCTTAAATAACTTTTATATAACTTAGAAATAAGTTTTGAAGGCTTTGGTGTGTCAAAAACAAGTTTATTCATTCTCAGGGACTATTTGCGTCAAACTGCGAAAGTCTGCTCATTCGTATGGTATCGAACATTCCGGAACTTTACCATAAGTTAAACATGCTCTAAACATCCTTTACATAGCTTAGAAATAGGCTTTGAGGTGTTCGGTGTGCAAAAATAAACTTTTGGTCAAACAGGGACTAAAAACGTCAAAAAGTGTACAAGTTTGCATTTACGCGCATTTTTTACGTTATGAATATATCCGGACATCCAAAAATTTATGTAATCATTAGAATTTTTTATTTTAGTGATTGGCGTGATAAAATTCCAATCGTCGCGTAATTTGGATCGTTTTTCGTGTCCGTTCGTGTTTCGTCGTAATTAACCGAATATTATAATGGTTTCAATATATTAAAAATTTTCAAAATATAAAAACATCTTATAGCCTACTGGCATCTCGGAGGTGTGATACTGTTGGGAATCATGGTATCAAAATAATAGCCCGTATCAATGTCTATCGTCATTGATGTAAAGTCAAGTTCAAAAGTTCACGCCCGGCTCCCAGCATGGTGTGAGGTTTGTCAAACCTAATAGCGAGCGCTATTAACTAGTACCCCATTTGCCAAACCCGATAATTAATAGGTATAGAGTGTAGGGAGTTTTCAAATAGAGTTTCATTTAGTCTGCTTAAGACTGAAATATAAACTACAGTATTTATTAGGGCAATATTCTAATCTAGGAATATAGAGTAGTCCCAAATCCAGGAACAGTGTAATTCCTAAACCCGGGAATGCATGCTTTTAATAAAAGTGTGAACTCATCTTAGTTTAAGCTCGGTTAGATTTAGATGGAATGAGAATGGTCAACCACGTCCTAGAATGATTACCATCTAACTCGTTAGGGTGTGTTCATGCAATACATGAAGTTCTACAAGCATCTAACACATAGCACACCACTCGTGGACACGTGAACATTTAGCCAAATAGATAAATGCACATCACCATAACATTCAACATGTTAAACAGTTCTCATATAAGTATTAATCAAGTTCAGGCATTCCATGATAATATAACCAACATGCAAACACATATAAATCAACTTGTCGTAATTCAGCTTTGAATCTTAAAACCGGGTTGTTTTCGGTGATTTTATTAAAATAGTAAACAAGCTTCAAAATTTATGAATATTTTATGTGACGCGTATTCTGGTTGTCTAGGCTTTGTCTAAAATTCGCAAGGCCTAACTCTTTATAAAAAATTAATAAAATTCATTTACTAGGCAGTGGCCAGATTCGTCACTTTCTGACTATAGCTTACGATAAAATTCATTTAAAAATCCTCGTTTATCTGATTAACGTAAATCTAATTGGAGATTTTGGGATCACCTAGAAGTACCTATAGTAAATATTTAAGATCATAAATCAATTCGTACATTGAGTTATGACATTCATAATGGGCTGCAAATTCTGAAAGAAAATGCAGTCTAGACCTTTGACTAGAAATAAATCATCTAAAATATGAAACGACGTCTAAAAAATGCGATTCCAGTTGGCTTTGAAAGGTATTTCCTAGAAGTTCATCATAGACTCAAGAAACATCAGGTTTTTATAAAATTTGATCCAGTTACAGCCAAGTAAAGTCGGGTGTAACATTCTGGACAGATCCTGATTAGCCACCCAAACACGAAAAACGATTGTCTAAGGACTCCAATGACGTATATACCTTATTCACAGTAGATTACCATCCTAATTTAAGTCATATATCCTTTATGTATACAAAAACATCAGGATTTACATCTAGAGTATGTAAAGAAACGAAACCCTACGTCTAACTGAACTCATGATCAATCATAACATCATCAAAATTGATTTCTAGCCAGTGGTGAAGCTTGAAAATCTCCACCGGGGTTCGGAAGGTACCAGACCTAAAAAAATTTCTATCGCGTTGTTTCGAGGTGATATGTTCGGGTCGGACGTCAGTGATTCGAGTCAGGTCGGGTCGGGTCGGTTCAAACATTAATATCAAATAAAAAACGTTCTCAAATATTAAAACGTAAACATTGTTTAACGAAAAAAAATGAACAAAGACGTCTAATCTCTTTGTTTCCATCAACAATTCCCTCTATTTGTTTTTCATTCTTTCTTTTGAAAAAAGAAGTTATGCTTTTATACTTCCCCATAGCATAATCTAATAACACAACAAGTTAACAAATCACACTAAATTTCAAACTCTAATTTTCTATCTAAATCAAATCACAATAAGATTAAACAAATAAAATTAGACATAGTTACAGAGATTCAACAAGTTTAGGGTAAAAATTTGGACCAATTTCACCCCTAATTTCAACCTAAATCACATAAATTGCTGCCTAAAGATAAAAAAACACATACCTTTAACCTTATGAAGATTTAAGAAGTCGAACACGAAAGATTCAACAAGCAGCAGTTGCAGTCGAACAACTGAAGAAGACCACGCGACCAAGAAAGCAATGATTTTTCCACCCTTGTGTTCTGTTCTGGTCATAGTCCCAGGTAAATAAATTTGGGGTTTTTTATAGTGTGGGCTTTTATTTGGGCTATATAATATACATTTTTCCAAATAAAATGATTTGGGCTAATTAAATATTATATTTGGGCTTTATAAATAAAAAATAAAATCGGGGGGGGGGGGGGACGTATATACCTACAAAATTCTATACGAAATGTACATACATAACACTACTGACCGAAAAGTTCAGGGAATTGGGCGCTCCTCCCCGCCACTTGAATCATGCGCCCCTGTTTCTAGCAATCCTATCATACAAGTATCATCATAGAACATAATCACTCATCATAGATCAGAAAACGCAACTGAGATTCAATCAAAACATGAAATCATCAAAATCCTAGTTCACACATAATGTCTAAACATACTTAACCAACAACACAAAACATCTTACTTGATTTCTTTATGAATTTTAAACCACAACTTAACGTCATAACATCAATAATCATTATTTTATCATGAACACAGCCAAGATAACTTGATTCAGATCTTGCATGAACATTAAACTGCACAAAACACAAGATAAAGATACCTAGTAAAGAATGCAGTGAGACCGAGCCTTGAACTGAACTTTTGAAACCCTCAGAGCTCCTTGATTGCGTCGGCAGAAGAGACAATAGGTTAGGGTTGTTTGGGAAGTTATTATCCCAAAACATGCAATTTACGTATCTACTAGGGGATATGGGCAGTTAGTATTGACTTTGGGCTTATGCCTATCACTTAATGAGGGTGTGGGCTGAGATAAACATAAAAGATTAAGTTGGTTTCTTGTGTGTATGGGGGGTGGGTGTTACGGGTTGTGCTTGGTTACGCGTGGAAGGTGATGGCACGAAGGAATGGGGTTTCGTGTTAAGACTAGAAGGTATGGGGGCCGGCTTGGCCCGGCGCCGGACCCCCACACCGCCCCCCTCTTCCGGCTTTCATCAAACCCGGCCACCCACCGCCGGGTGTGCCGAGCCTCCCTTATCCTTTTCCTCTCACATATACCTATACATACATACATATATATACATAAAGGGCTTCATCCCCCACCCCCCTCGATCCATCCCCTCCAAGCCACTCCTACGTGACGCCTATGTGGCGGCTCATCCCCTCCAAGCCCATCCAAACCATACCTTCTAGTCTAAGTGTGGTGGTTTTGCGTGAGGTAAGGTGACACGAAGGAAAGTGTCTTGATCCGCACGAGGGGAAAATTATAGATATAAATATATATAGGGGAGAGTTATCTTAAGAACGCTAAATATTGCGAGAACCGTGAGAATGAATGAAAAAACTAATCAAAACCGAATTTTTTAATACAAACCTCATTGTAATTAAAATACAACATCAAAAAAGAATTTACAACGTCAATAATTTATTTCTCCTCTCAAAATCACTGATACCAGATTTTTTACACATGTGTAAATATGACAAATTTACACATGTGTAAATGACAAACTTACACATGTGTAAATTTTCTTTATTTATGAATTCACGTAAATTTAAACGTGTAAATTTAATTTCTAACATTGTATTCGAACAATAATGATAAGTGTAAAAAGAAATTTTAAATTTGAATTGTTTTTGACCAAGTTCTTGTGGTTTTTTCATTTGTTCTCACGATTCTCGCGATATTTGGCGTTCTCATTTAAACTCTCACCTATTAACATATTCGTTTAAGTACGGTGATGTGATAAATAGAACGTATAAGAAACTTAAATAAACTAGCCGAAGAACATGAACGGTTTATACCTCGGAAATTGTGGCATAAAACTAACCCTTTTTAGTACTAATGTTGGAAAACGTATGCTTTTGTCTTCCTTTTGTATTTTCAGGATTAAATGAGCTCAAATGAACAAAAGAAGCAAAAAGACAGCTAAATCTAACATCAATACAAAAAAAAGGAATAAACGTGGCATGCCCGACCCCTCGACAGCATCCTCCCAAGCAAAAACAAGGGAACAGAAGGCTGAACACGCCCGTGCTCAATGAACACGGGGGCGTGCCCAAGTATCTGCAGAAAAGACAAAGTTGTAGAAGCTTCTATCACCCACCACGGGGGCGTGCCCAACGGACACGGGGCCATGGTCAACTCTAAGATTCGCAGAACACGGGGGTCGTGCCCAGCGGACACGGGGGCGTGGTCAACTAATGCAAACAAACTGCAATTAATGAAGAAAGAGAAGATGGGTGGACATGGGGTTGTGCCCAATGGACACGAGGCCGTGTCCGGGGTTCTGTGCAGACTATAAATAGGGGTGCTTGGCTCACTTGCAAATCATCCCTTGGCAAACCACTTCTCTCCCACTTCACCCACACTCCACCACCACCACAACACCATCATCCACCACCATCATCCATCATCCATCATAGAGTGTGTGTAGTAGTCTCGGGATCCAAGATTGATAGTAAGAGTTCTTGACAATCAAAGGCCATGTTTGCCTATGTCTCTCACATCACTTGGTGAAGACACGCATTTAGTGTAATACTTTTTATTTTTAATCTTTTCACACTTTTTATTTGGTTATGTATTAATGACTTTAATAACTAGTTTCTTATGTTGAAGGTGAGTCTTCCTTATCATTTGTCCGTGGTGTCTTGGCGTTATTTTACTGTCTATATAAAATAAAAGATTTACACCATTCATATCTTCACGGTCTATATGGAGATATGTTGGCTACCTGGTCGGGGGTTAAGGGAATGGTTTGGTAAGAGTTTTGCCTTGTTCAGTGTATAGATCCAGCAAGGACCTGGGTCAAGCTTAGTAGGATCTCCTTCAATACCCACTGGTATTGGATGGCGGGGGTCCGAATTTCTTGATTCCCTCATACGTAAACTACTATTAATATATTAACCCGGCTACTTAGGATTGTATCCCTGCTGACTCAAACTACTTAGCCGAGGGTAACGTCACCTTCAAAAGAGGGGCCTACCACATTACGCATTAATAACTTAATTAATTATCTTTCAATAATCCAACCCTTTAGGATTGTATCCTTGCTGACTCAAACTACTAGGTTGAGGGTAACGTCACCTTCAAAAGAGGGGCCTACTACAATAACTAAGATGATCTCTTAAAAAGTGCAAAAGTTCGGAAATAATCAAAGGTTACACTAAAGGCGAGTCGGATCCAAGTGATTCATCTTGTCTATCTGTTTTTATTTTTTTTCAGCATTTTAGTTTTTATTTTCTAGTTTAAAACCTTTTTCTAAACTTTTGATTTGATTATTCGTTGAGGATAAACCGGTATTAAAAGCTCTTGTGTCCTTGGACGACCTCGGTATCTTACCAACACTATACTACGCTCACGATGGGTGCACTTGCCCATATGTGTGTTTGGTGTTAGTAAATATCGTGTTTTATAAATTTAAAACTTAACTAAAGTGGTTAAAAGGGGCTAAAAATATACATAAAAATATATCACACTCGACACGCATCACTTAACGTGATGCGAATTAGGTAATATTATAACATATTAACCAATGGTTCCTACCACACGCCATACTCCCGTATTAACATATGCATGAGAATATCATATTACAGGTGAATATATTCAGTTTACTTTTGTTTGGGTGATGTGAAACTTCAGTGACTCGGGTTAGTGCCACCGTACAGACAATGAGTATGAAGCTCGAATTTAAGTGGTGTACCTCTTGGTATATTTTTAGCATAAATTCATATCTTTCGATAATCATTCAACTTTAGTGGGTTTATGTAGTTTTGCATTTTGATAAAGTATTATAGAAGTTCTAGGTTAACACCATCGTGTAGACAAAAGAACTTGTATAATACCCCAAATGTTAAACTAAGATAAAGACCTCTTATCTCAGTATCTTGGCAATTCTAGCAAACGAAATCACAGTACCAAGACCATATGCCAATGAGATGTGACACACATTTCATTAACAATTCGTTATGTTGGTATCATTTATGCAAACTTTTGAATAACAACGAGCCTACCAACACATCGATTAGTTAGATTGTTTTCAACATTTGAACTTTACAATTCTTTAGCGTGCACTGATACTTGATGTACTATCATTTCTTCCGTTTACATAAGTTATATCATTTTAACATTTTCAATGTTTTTTTGAATATTTAAAAAAATTTCTATCGTTTTTAGCCTTTTGAAAATTTATCAATTTAAAATGATTTTGGAATGATGTTTTTGTATTTTACAATTTGAACAAAATTTTGCGTATCACTCATGCGCACGTATGAATCGTGCGTGGGTACCATTCCTACATGCGTACCACTCATGCGCTTCATGTGGTGCGCGTGTACAACTCCTACGCTCCAACACGTTGTTCATAATTTTTTGATCTAAAATCTTCATTTCTTCAAATTATATGAACAAATCACCACATAAAGGTGCAGAATTCAATTTTGATAAATAATATAACCTCAATTTTACATTTTGTTCATGAATTGACATTCACTGTTGTCATTAACACATAGGCATCTTTGGTTTACGTCAAAAACACATAATCCAGAACATAGGTGATTTAATCGATGGTTAGATCGATTGAATCAGTATTGTAGCTCTGATGTAGAAACAATTTTAGGATCTTTAGCATTACAATTGGTATTTACATGGAAGTTTAGATATAGTAAACAATTCAGTAAAAATCTTAGCAGCATAACCACTTGTCAACACAGTTTTTATTAACTTCCTTTTGATACTGAAACTGTATACATCGGTTAAAACACGGGAGAGAACACTAGGTTCAATCTTCTCTCAAATCCAAGACTTATGAGCTAATGCGCATCAGTACCTTATTTATAGGCGTAGGACTCATGCACACCAATCTTGCGTATGTCTCATACGCACGCACGAATCATACGTTGCATTTGAGTCTTGCGCTCCTAACACACTCTAAACAATGCAATATTCAACACACGCTCTATCTAGCCTATTTTCATAGTAATGAGTACACAATATGCACCAACAGATTGTACGCCCGTGGTAAAACTGTCTTTTGCTTATAGTATTTAGTTATCCATTTTAATGCCCTCGACATTTTCTTTTCTAATATATTTTCACTCTTAGTTCAAATGGTACATAACGTTGTTTTATTACGAATAACGAATTCCCGCTGCAAAGCGTAGAGGAATTCCACTAGTTCGTTATGATAAGGAAATGAGGTATACCTTTCACTTAGAGTGGGTGTTATTGTGTTATGGTCAGTGACAGAAGAAACATGAGAGGAGCTGTGGGGAGTTACGCAACATAGAAACACATCATAACCTTCAATTTGATTAGATTTGGTTAGACATGTTTACATGTTTCCTTTACATCTATATCTATCTATCTATATCTATATACTATATATATATAAGCATTTCCCATGTCTAAAATAGTAATTTAACATCAATTTTTTAAGATGGCAGATTAAAAGTCTCAAACAAAACCCTATATTTTTTTCATTTTTTTCCCATTCTACCCCTGCTTTCCCCACGTCCCCTGTTATAT
This sequence comes from Helianthus annuus, assembly GCF_002127325.2. Lineage (NCBI taxonomy): Eukaryota > Viridiplantae > Streptophyta > Magnoliopsida > Asterales > Asteraceae > Helianthus > Helianthus annuus. Next base: position 137,455,217 of record NC_035433.2, on the reverse strand, counting down.
GAAACCCTAATTGAAATTGAATATTATCATTAACACAGTCGTTCCCTTTACCCACCCCAGAGCAGACTAGCACCCTTCAACGACCGGAGAAATCAAGGGTCCTATATTAAACCCGTTTTCCGTTATAGATTTTTGCGGCTGTATATGAGCTATTATCACTGCCGTTCACGGAGGGGGAGAGAGACGCTCAGAAGCCAGACAAAACACCGGCCGTTGCATGCCTGCACCCATGTTCCAGTTGTAAATCAGAACTATCCGTCAGACAAGTTCGAAATCAAAGGCAACATCTCTAAGATTCTTGGTTTTCCATGTTTATCTTCTTCTTCTCTTCTTGAATATACAGAGCGAATTTGGGTGTTCATGTTTGTGTTATTTTCCTTCCTTAACTCGCAATAAGTCGTTACATATTTGTTTATCATTGTTCCACGAAAGAAAAAATTGAATTTGATTTAGGGATACATGTTTTTTATGGTTTGTTGTTGCGATTTGCATAAATGTAGGTTGAACATGAATAAGCCCTTAAACAATGTTTAATCCAGATTGTTCGTGAGATCAATATTCAATTTGTTGATTTCGATTACAAATGTGCTGATGATTTGTTAGAATAATTGTAACACCTCGAAAATTTGCGTACTATAATGTATTGACACGTGTAATAGGTTTACACGTGGTAATAAATACTGCCAAAGGGACTAAAATTGACAAATATAGAAAGTATGTGAACTCAAGGTTTCAAAACGTCAACAAGGGATAAATGTACTTTACAGTAGCCCTAAATGATGCTCGTACCTTCAAACGAATGAATCATGGATCATACGGAACGAAATGTGGAAGAAAGTGAGGAATTTCACACTGCAGGGGCCAAATGTGTCAACATGTTTATGTTATACCTCTGAGTGATCCTTTGGCATACCCGAAGCTTTGTAATAATAAAACATACTCACTATAATGCGCGATATAAATTTCATCACGTTCCGTTATAAAATGGGAAGGTTGCGACCAAATTCGTTAAGAAGGGTTAAAAACGTCAAACATTGAAAGTTAGGACTTTTCGGGAAGCAATAATTTAACCGAGGACTTATCAGCGAGGGTAAAGGTTACGAGGCCCAAAACGCAAAGTTACCCCTCCGTAAATCCAAAGGCCAACTGTAATTATTGAAAAGATTTAGAAAATCTTACTTTTTGATTTAACGCGGGCCGCGTGAAAGATGCAAGGGGTTTAACGCAGGCCGCGAGAGCAGTAGAAGATATGGGCTTATCAGGAAGATTCTGGCGGCCCGTGTAAAGGTTGAGTGATCTTTTACGCGGGCCGCGTCAGCCTCCCTGATACAGAAAAAGCGGACAGAAGCACTGTTTGCTGTTTTAACCGACTCTAGGCATGATTGTAAGGGCATGGGCACCCCCTAAACGACCCCTAGCACTCAGGGACACATGTTGATGATCAGAGAACCCTTGTAGCCTTAGTTGTAATGATCTAATGCATCTAAGTTTACTATAAAAGGCCATGAAGTGCACCATTGTTCTTCACACCTTCAAACAACACTTCTGATCATTTCTGGAGCTCAAGTGTCTTCATTACTCATCCCTGGTCGTGCATAGGACTCTTGTAAGTGTGCTCCACCCTCCTTAGTTTAGTTCTTGCTTAGTTATTACTTAAAAGTCAATCCGTCGTAATTAGCGATTGACTTAACGATTAATCACTAATGGTCCAGTGATTAGTCGAATCAAAGATAGTTATATGTTGGTAATCATGTAGGCATTAAACCCTTAAAAGGGCACCCTCTGATTCCCACTCTAGCTAGTCCAAATATCGGGTCAAAGTTGCTTAGAAAAAGTCAACAGAACGCTAATTTTCGATTTAACGCATAATTAACAACGTAGATGGCTTATAACCTGTTTTATCACTCACATAACTTGATAATGAGTATTATAACTTGTCTAAGCTTGTTTGATCCGACCATTTGGTATATTACCCCGGTTCGGAACCGAAAGTCGCAAAACTTTGACTTTTGCTTTGACTCCAGTTCTGACCCGGTTTGGTATGATTTAGATATGCCTTGGTATGATACCCCCTAGGACCAAGTTACATGATGGTATAACCCTCTGTGACCGGTTCGTTGCTTGTCCAAGTCATTTACACAATTCCGTTATATGCTTAAATGTTGACCATAACGCCCTTTCGACTTTAAAACGGGAATTTTGGACATGTGAAAGGACCATAACCTTAGTTACTGATTTCTAAGCATGTTCCTAAAATTTCATGTCAATTCGAGGTCTAGAATAGGAGTTATACTAAGTAGCGCAATTAAAGAAAACTTTTGTAATTAAACAGCGCGACTAGCATAAAGCCTATCTAAACCCGATTTCGACACCAAACCTTTTTCCCACTGATATAAAATAATATTTTGGGATTTTTAAAGATTTTTAATTATTTTTAACCTGTTCATAATCTGCGGTTATGGCATGGATTCGGTAAATACCGAATATACCCCTTTTCGAACATAAAATGAGTTCTACAATGTATTTTGACCTGAATCCAGTTGGTACTGATTTTAAATAATAAATAAAATATTTTGAACTTTATAACATGTTCAGAAAACTCAGATTTCCTGTAGAACCCGGAAATCTCTTTTATAATCCTTAAAATAACCAAAATACCCCTACGGGGCATATATTGGAATTTAACTCGTTATGGGCATGATGGAAGGTATCCTACAGATACCACAACCTCCTTAAAGCATATTAACTTAGGAAACCTGTGTAGGACTCTTACGGTTACCCGTTACGCCATTTACGCGTTCGGTTCGGTTATGTAACTAGTTTACATAAATTAGCCGAAACGGGTCAAACCTTGTCGTTTTTATCTCAAAATCCAGAATGTGATTGGATTACCCATATTAAAAAAGTCTTCAAACTTGTCGGGCCTAAATCACATTTTATTCCGGTCTTCGCTTAATCCTGCGTTCGAACCGTATCTTTCGTTAAAACTAACCGGTCTAAGCTTAAGCTTAATCAAAGACCCGTTAGGATGCTAATAGGTTATTATAAACCTTCGTTCCAGAATAGGAGGCCCGGTAAAAGCTACTTGCATTAGCTGTTTGTGAATTATACTTGCGAAGGTAAATACTTTAACTTATTTTCCTTATACGGGCTTGGGGTACGGTATATAGAATACCGCTTGGTCGGGCAGTTGACCTTAATCGTTTGGTGGTTAAGTGTTATCAATTATGACCCGTTCGAGATTTGAATTGTTTACTTAAAGCTTTTGGGGGGTTAATGACCATGTCCCGGATATCCCTGGGATCATCTTACGAGATGGCCACGACCTAAGCACGGGGTGTAGGCGTACACCCGACAGCTGCATATGAAAAATGGTATCTTCCTCAAGGTTTAACCTTGTGGGCATCATACCTGTGGTGTGTCTATTAGTCTTTGACCCGGTCTAAAGAACGGGCTACTGAACGCAAAGAAACATGTAATTCGTTTACAAGTATTATATTAAAATAATTATCCTTAAAACTGTGTGCCAAGTGCACTTAAATCAATTTTATTAAACCTTTTACAAAAGTATCGGTTGAATGTATTTACCAGTGTAAACTGACGTATTTTCCCAAAAAGGTTAACTGCAGGTACTAATCGAAATAGGCTGGCTTCCTCCTAGAGTCCCCAATAAGTCTCGCAAGCTTGGACGTCAACCTGATGAACGATATTTCCTATTTATTTTTGGATCCCCTGTGGATTACTTTTCAACTGTTGTGATACTTAATATTACAATAATATTCAGTTGAAATATATCTATTTTTGCTTCCGCTGTGCATTTAAATATTGTGTGGTTTGACTATATTGTTGCCAACTACGTCACGGTAATCCCCCACCGGGCCCACCGGTGAAACGTGTGGAAATCGGGGTGTGACAGGTTGGTATCAGAGCCAACATTGAGTGAATTAAACACTATCCTTATGTGTTTAATCTCAATGACACAATTGCACATACTCAAGGTTAGACAAGAACATAGGACAAATTCGACTTGTGGTTCTAGTTTGTCTTTTATTGTTTGTTGTTGATTTAAAATTGTTTAAGCAGGAAATATGCCACCAGCAATCAAAAGAGGAAGAAGAGGCAAAGGGCCAATTACTACCCGCAATGATCATGAGGCCGGACCTTCACGCATGCGAGATCCTTCCAGTACAAAGAGTGAAGAACCTCAGAGGCGTAGGAGGAACCTCTTTGAGCCAGCTAGACGGTCTACCTCACACAGTTCGACACCTTCATACCATCACTCCTTTGGGCTGAATTCTGAAAACGAGCCCAGTGACCCTCAGCTTTCATTTATACCTCTTCAGCGATCTCTTTCGCACCATTCTTATAGCGATCCCACTCCTTTCTTCGAAGGCCAGTTCAACCCGGCAGACTATGTTCAAGAACCAGTGGGTTTCAACCCTCTAGGACCAGAGGACCATTTCTCCGAAGACAATGCGATGGATATGGACGAGGATACGGACCCCGTCGAGCCTGCACGCGGTACTCCCACACACCCTATTGAAATCTCTGACGGATCTTCTTTCCACGGAACACCCTATCAGGGTCCAGACAGTTTCCAAGCAAGATTCAACCAGCATGAGTGGTATTTTACGCCCTCTCACCAAGCATCGCCTCATCAGCAACAGCAGCAACAGGATCCCTCCCAGGATTCGCGTTTCGTGGCAGTCACGCCACCGCCTCCACCGCCACCAGTTCAACAAGCACCTCCGGATCCTCCAAGACGTAGGAGATCAGGCGCACGTATATCCACTCGAAGAGGGGATTTTCATTTCAGCACCCCTTGACACTCCAGTGGCAGTCATTATCCGCCACTGCATGAAGAAGGACCTTCAAACCCAGTCCAAGAGGCGAATTCTGCACCGGTTGTACCAGTTGCGCCGCCTTTGCCACCATTTGGTTATGATAACCCAATACCTGCGTACGCCGGTCCCTCGGCATACAACCCGTTTGAGCAACCGTCTCATACTCACTACGACTATATTGGTGTCGACCCATACCGTGAAATGGCAGCAAACTATCACGCCCGTCATCCTGAAGTACCTTATGAGCTTCCATAGGGAATGGGATACTCAACTCATGGGTACCCGATACCTGCTAGCACTCCGGCTCAGCACCTATCGCAGCCACCACGTTTTTCCCCACCAAAACAGGAAGAAATCCTCCAGCGTTTAAACAGGGTGGAACGAGATTTCGAAGAGGAACGTAAGAATAACCGTGGATTCCTCAAGGGTTTGGCGAACCTGTTGAAAGGAAAGAAGAAACGGGATCATTAGTCTCTATATATGCTATTGTGTTTCTTATTTCAATTAAGTCCCTGCGTGGACATTTATCTTGGTATTTAGTCCCTGCGTGGACTTGTTTTATAGTTCCTGCATGGACATTTATGTGTGTTTTTAGTCCGTGCGTGGACTCGTCTTTTCAATCCCTGTGTGGACATCTATCCTTGTATTTAATCCCTGCGTGGATTTGTTCTGTTAAACCTCTGCGTAGGTATTTTGTTTATTTGAAAAGTCCCGTTTAGGGAAGTGTGTAATCTTTTAGTATGTATTGGAATGTTAAGTTTTAAATTTCATTTTTGTCATTATATGCACTATTATATGAAATAAATAAATCAAATCATTCCTTTTAAATTAAATCCGCCTACCAGTTAAATAAAGAATCTTAACGGTATAACCTAGCCTTCGTGTCGTAATAAGACCTGGCCAAGACGGTACGACCTGTCTAAAAGATTCCAATCCCTGTTAATCTCTGGAATTATGTTAACACTTCTGGCAGACGTGATTCGTAAAATCACACATGTCACTCTTATATTAGGATTCTTTAAGAGAATCCCAAAACCCCATTTAATAATCTATAAATCATGGGTCTAAATCATCAAGTAAGATGATCGCTTATCACACATCCGTTAGTGATGTAGTGCCTTCGGGTCATATTCATTGTCATATAAGACAAAAGACAGTTGTGGTCTATGACTCCCTGTCAGAAAGGTAAAGAACTATGTTCAGACCTTCATGCCTTGATTCTCTGAAATCCTGGCTGATAATATAAAACGTCTATGTGACTAGGCTTTTGTGCCACTAACAATATTGTTTATAATTAGGATAAGATATATTAACATCCTAAAATAAAATGTGAGTAACAAATTAACCAAGTATGGTCTGTGTTTACCACGGTTAATGAATTGCCATAAAAGACAATTCCATAATAAACTCACGAATAAGACTTTTTATCATTATCTTATGTAGCAGATCAAGGTTACAATGGCTGACTCGAAAGAGGTTAATAGTCATCCAAAGGCAAATGAGAATGATAACGCCCGAATCAATATAACGGGTGCTGAACTGAAAGCGTTAGTAGACAACACTGTTGCAACGGCTTTAGAACGGCAGTATGAGGAATATAGCGGTTCTCGAAGTAGGACGCTATCCACACCGCATTCAAAGCTCAAAACTCATTCTGAGGCACATAGCAAGCCTCCCTCCAAGAAGGAAGAACCAAAGAAAGATGATGATCGCCACTCTTCGAACCGTCACAATGATCCGCCTCAAAAGGTTGTGCCAAACCAAGGTGTCACACCCCAACCGATGGCGGAATCATCGGGGCGCGGCACTGAGCGAAACAGATTGTTCAGGAGTTTCCACAACAACTATCATTACAAATTCAGTTAAGTGATACGTCCCATACCGTATCCCAAATAAATAAACAAGTTATCATAGAATACAACTAAACAAATAATACTGTTTCGACAACTCAGATTCAATTTATTACAGACCAATTGTTTAAATATTTCCCAGAGTCGTATAGACTCATCCGGACAAGATCTACAGACAACTAATGCCATAGATGCTTGATCGAACAACTCCAACGGATCCATGGCTAGTGTTTATTCGCTTCTAGAGACCCCTAGGTAGGCTACGGCCTACAACTGCTAGATGGGCTCTAAAGCTTTATTATTGCCTCGCTTCCCTAGCAAGCTAACACCTTATACACCTGTCACATACGTTAAAATAAAGTCAATACATATAACATAAAGGTGAGCACACAAGTTTGATAATAGCATATAGAGTTCGAATAGTTTACGCATAACCAAACACGTACCCAGAGGAAAACGATGCATGTTAATTATCGACATGGGACCATCGATACCAACGACTGCGGATTGACTGTCCGAGAAAGTTCGCAATACATGAATACCACCGTAATCCATGCAAGTAATTGTCCTTAGCAACCCCCGTGTGAACGGGTGCTGAGTCCAAACTATAGTACTATGTTGCTAAAGTAGGTAGATAGCACTCCACGTGTAAACATAATAAACAGCAATCATTTAGTCAAATAGCACATGCAAGTCGGTTAGCGTTCAAATAGTTTGTGTTTGAATGTGATTTGATAGATAACGTATGTAACACCCAAAAGTGCTAAAGCAAAAAGGGATCGAGTATACTCACAGTGATTTGGTATGGATTGAAGGGAGCGCTGAGAGTAGGTTAGCCTGAATAGTTCGATAGCATAACAATGAGTAACGCGGAAATGCAACAATGGAAGATGGATCGATTGGGCCGGTCGATCGGACAGCTGGTTCGATCGGACGGGCCGTTCGTTCGGCTTGAAAGTCCGTTTGAACAATCCCATTCGATCGGCCGGTAGGCTCGATCGGCTGGTCCTCTCGAGTGGATTGTTTCTTCCTTTAGGGAAAGATGTGTTTGTGTATGATGGTTTGAACATTTGAAGTTTTAGTTGCAACATTTGAATACATTGAAGTATCCTTACCTTTCAAGTCGGTCGATCGAACGGTCCGTCCGATCGGTTAGTCCAACCGATCGGTTAGTAACCTCAGTGTAATCAATTGGTAGAGTATCACTCGATCGGGTGGCAGGCTCGATCGGGTGGCATTCCAATACTTTGAACGAGTGAAAAAATGGTTAAGTGTTGAAGTGTAGTATCTCATGATTCGAGCAGTAATGTTTACAAATCGATTGCCGTAGTCGATCGAACATCACCTCGTCAATACTATGCCTCATGAATTTGTGGGGCCATGTGTTAGCCGATCGGCTGGCCTGGTCGATCGGCTGGGAAGTCCGTTCGGTTGGGCTGTTCGATCGGACAGCCTAACCGTTCGGCCAGCATTCCTGACCTGGTTAGCCTATCTTCTAACACTTTGGCTGCTTTGTTTACTTGATGGGATTTTGAGGTAGTTTGATAACGAGTTGAACCACAAAACATAAGTCCTTACTTGGTTCACTGGCTCGGGCAGGAATCACCCAAGTCCGGCCAGTGAACTGTTCGGAACGTTAGTTTAACGTTTAACCCGGAATCAGTGAACCTCGTGGTTAGAATCCGAATCTTGAACCATGTGATTGTTTAGAATGATTTGTGAGTTGGTTCAAGCTCCGTTTCTACCGGTTTTTAGTGTGTTGAGTGTAAAAGAGTTGAAAGATAACCGGAAAATCCGTCTTTCAATCTTTCCCACCATGGAATGTTAAGATTTATGGTAGATCTTAGTTGGTTTATGTGGAAATCAGTTAGATCTAAGCTATTCATGGTTGAATGATGCCAAAACTTGATGTTCTTGAAGAACACTATGATGACATCACCCAAGAATACCTAGATCTTGGTGATTTCACGGTTAAAATCCAAGTTTTGAAAGATAGAAAGGTGTAGAATCATTAAATGAACAAGATCGTACAAGAATTAGAGTAGAAACTTACCGGATCGAAGAGAAATCTGAGAAAAGATGAAGAATAGGAGCTGGTCGGTCAGAGCTTTCCAAAAGTGGTAAAGATGACAATGACAACCCTATTTATAGGCTTCCAAAAGAGGAAAGGCGCAACCGATCGGCCAGGACTCCTGGTCGAATGGGCTGCTCGATCGAACATCCTGTTCGATCGGCTAGCCTGTTCGATCAGCGTTCCTGTTCGATCAGGGAGTTCCTTTTTGCGTGTTTCGCGACGATTTTTGACATTTCGATTTCGATGAACGATGATTTGAGTAAGATAGAGTTCCTAATCAAATTACTTTTAATCCTAACCACTATATCTAACATACAAGCATCCTTACTTCCCATTTCGGGTTCGATTTCGATTGAGTTTGATTACCTTCGAGTCTCGATTTGATTCGATTGATTCACCACACATAACAACGTAAAGTAAACACGCACAAGTAACACATAAGGCACACACACACACGTATAAAGTACCAAAATTCACGTAATTCGAGGTTCAAGTTCGATGATTGATTCGATTAGCTGGATTATTGATTGATTAACTTTATCGCATTGTTACTTCCTACCATTCAAAGTCGATTATCGGTTCGCATTCGATTAACATTCGATTCGTTTTGATTATACAACACTTACTCCACATAATACAAAAATTAAAATAGATTAATTCCAATAACAGTCAACATTGACTTTGACTTTGACATTGGGAAACACGGGGTGTTACACAAGGACCCCGTGATAAGGGTTGCTCTTACAAGTACTTCTTTTCATGCAAGCCCCGGGATTTTACAGGGGAAAAAGGAGCTGTTGACTGCATGACATGGTTAGATGAGATGGACACGGTGGTTGATATCAGCGGGTGCGCTGAAAAGGATATAGTAAAGTTTGTGTCGCAATCATTCAAGGGAGAGGCCTTAGCCTGGTGGAGGTCATTGATCCAAGCCTCTGGGAAAGCGGCTTTGTACAACATGTCTTGGGACCAATTTATTGCTCTTATCAGGGAAAATTACTGCCCACAGCACGAGATTGAAAGGATAGAGTCTGAATTTCTATCTCTGGTCATGAAGAACCTGGATTGCCAGGCGTACCTCACGAGTTTCAACACTCTGTCTAGATTGGTTCCATACTTGGTGACCCCGGAACCCAAAAGGATCGCGCGTTTCATTGGGGGTTTGGCCCCAGAAATTAAGGCTGGTGTAAAAGCTTCTCGACCAGCTACATTCAGGTCAGTAGCTGATATATCCTTATCCCTCACTCTGGATGCGGTCAGGCAGAGATCGCTGAGGAACAAGGATGCTGAAAAGAGAAAGCATGATGATGACAATAACTCCCGTTGATCAAACAAGATGCACCGTGGGAACGACCACAAGAAAGGATCTGGTACAAGGAAAGATGGGCATGAGTCTGGGGATAAGCCCAAATGTAAGACTTGCCAGAAATACCATTATGGGAGATGCAGACTTGACTCCAAATCCCAGACTCATGCGGGTCGTTGTGGGATTTGCAAATCCACGGAACATAAGACCCTCGAGTGCAAGAAACTGAAGGATGCAACATGTTATAGCTGCAATGAAAAGGGGAACATTAAGAAGAATTGTTCGAAGAATGCAAAGAAAGCTGACGAGGGAAAGAAGACTAATGCGAGAGTCTTCAGAATGGATGCCAAGGAAGCTGTGCAGGACGAAAATGTGATCACAGGTACCATCCTTATAAATGATATCTATGCAAGAGTATTATTTGACTCTGGAGCTGATAAATCTTTTGTAGACAATAAGTTTTGCAAATTGCTAAATTTACCTGTTAAGACTTTAAGTATAAGTATGAGGTGGAGCTAGCTGATGGCACCTTAGAAACCGCCTCAGCCATATTAGAGGGATGTTTCATATCTATTAAGGACCACTCTTTTCCGTTGTCCCTACTCCCTATGATATTAGCAGGATTCGACATAGTTTTGAGCATGGACTGGCTATCTAAAAATCAGGCCCAGATTTTCTGTAATAAGAAGTAAGTAGTGCTCAAAAATCCGTATGGTGAGCCACTTATCGTTCAGGGAGATACTCGGTATGGACTGCCAGAGCAAGTATCCATGCTCAAAGCCTCTTAGTGTCTGAAGAAAGGCTGTGTCATCTACATGGCACAGGTAACTATCGACGAGCCAAAACCCAAGACTGAAGATATCCCTGTTATTTCGGAATACCCTGAAGTCTTTCCGGAAGAACTACCTGGTTTGCCACCAGATAGGCAAGTGGAGTTCAGGATTGATATTATCCCTGGAGCAGCACCAGTTGCTAGAGCGCCTTACAGATTGGCACCAACAGAGATGAAGGAATTAAGAACGCAATTGGATGAATTGCTAGCCAAAGGTTTCATTAGACCTAGTTCGTCTCCTTGGGGAGCACCAATCCTATTTGTCAAGAAGAAGGATGGATCGATGCGTCTGTGCATCGATTACCGCGAGTTGAACAAGGTTACCATCAAGAATAGGTATCCATTACCCAGGATCGACGATCTGTTCGACCAACTTCAAGGAGCAAGCTACTTCTCTAATATTGATCTGAGGTCAAGTTATCACCAATTAAAGGTTAGAGAGGAAGATGTGCACAAGACTGCATTTAGGACTCGTTATGGTCATTACGAGTTCCTAGTAATGCCTTTCGGGCTCACTAATGCACAAGCAGCATTCATGGATCTCATGAACCGTGTCTGCAAGCCATCCTTGGACAAATTTGTCATCGTCTTCATAGACGACATTCTGATTTTTTCGAAGAACCAAGCTGACCATGACAAGCACCTTCGCTGTATTCTTTCACTACTTCAGCAGGAAAAGCTTTACGCCAAATTCTCTAAATGTGAATTCTGGCTTCGAGAAGTCCAATTGCTTGGGCATATGGTAAGTGAGCGTGGTATTCAAGTGGATCCGGCTAAGGTGGAAGCTGTTATGAATTGGCAAAAGCCGAAACGCCCATAGAAATTCGCAGCTTCTTGGGATTGGCAGGCTATTACAGACGCTTTATTGAAAAAATTTCAAGGATTGCTGCACCCCTAACTTCTCTGACTAGGAAGAAAATTAAGTTCGACTGGGGACCAAAGCAGCATGAAGCCTTTGATACCCTTAAGCAAAAGTTAAGCAATGCACCTGTGTTGACATTGCCGGAAGGAACAGAAGAATTTGTAGTATACTGTGATGCGTCACACACCGCGATGGGATGTGTGCTTATGCAGAAAGGCAAGGTTATTGCCTATGCATCACGTCAGTTAAAGGTGCATGAAAAGAACTACACCACCCATGATCTAGAGTTGGGTGCCGTTGTATTCGCGCTAAAGCTGTGGAGACACTATTTGTATGGTATCAAGTTTGTGATTTATTCTGATCACAAGAGCCTCCAGCATTTGTTCAATCAGGAGGATTTGAACATGAGGCAACGACGATGGATGGAGACCTTAAACGATTATGATTGTGAGATAAGATACCATCCTGGCAAGACAAATGTAGTCGCCGATGCCTTGAGTCGAAAGAAAAGAGTGAAGCCCATTAGAATCAATGCCAAGAGCATTGAGATAAAGAACAGTTTGAATGAAAGGTTGTTGGCTGCACAAAAGGAAGTTGTGCTAGAAGCTAACTACCCTAATGAAAGGCTATGAGTAACTGAAGAACAGTTATCCTATGGAAAGGACGGACTTCTAAGATTAAATGGACGAATATGGGTTCTAGTATATGGGGGCCTGAGAGAAGTTATCCTCCAGGAAGCCCACAGTTCCAAATACTCCGTTCATCCTGAGGCTGACAAGATGTACCAGGATTTGAAAGCCAACTTTTGGTGGATAGGCTTGAAGAAGTCTATAGCCACCTATGTGGCAAAGTGTTTAACTTGTGCGCAAGTAAAAGCGGAACATCAGAAACCGTCGGGTTTGCTGTAACAACCCGAACTTCCCAAGTGGAAGTGGGAAATGGTGACGATGGATTTCATCACCAAGTTGCCAAAGACAAGGAAGGGAAACGATACAATATGGGTAATAGTTGATAGGTTGACTAAGTCAGCACATTTCTTACCCATCAAAGAGACTTATAGCTCGGACATGTTAGCCCAATTGTACGTCGACAAGATTGTATCTCTGCACGGAGTACCCGTGGCTATTATTTCGGATAGAGATACCAGATACACGTCACATTTTTGGAAAAGCTTCCAACAATCTTTGGGCACACGCTTAAACTTCAGTACGGCTTACCACCCTCAGACAGACGGACAGAGTGAGCGTACAATCCAGACGTTGGAAGACATGCTTCGTGCGTGTGTGATTGATTTAGGTGGTAGTTGGGATAACCACCTACCATTAATCGAGTTCTCATATAACAATAGCTACCATACGAGCATTAAGGCTGCTCCTTTTGAAGCCTTGTATGGTAGAAAGTGTAGGACGCCCGTTTGTTGGGCAGAATTTGGAGATGTCCAGATGACAGGACCGGAAATAATATTTGAAACAACGGACAAGATTGTCCAAATTCGCGATCGTTTGAAAGCTGCCCGTGATAGATAGAAAACCTACGCGGATTTGAAGCGTAAACCTTTTAACTTCGAGGTAGGTGACAAGGTATTACTTAAAGTATCACCCTGGAAGGGAGTGATGCGGTTTGGTAAGAAAGGCAAGTTGAGCCCGAGATACATTGGACCCTTCGAGATAATCGAACGTGTCGGATCGATTGCCTACAAGTTAAACTTACCGGAAGAGCTCAGTGGTATCCACAATGTGTTCCACATCTGCAATTTAAAGAAGTGTTTCACCGATGAATCGCTAGTTATACCGCATACGGATGTACACATCGATGAGAGCTTAAAGTCTGTTGAAAAACCGGTATCGATCGAGGATCGACAGGTCAAAAACCTTCGAAGAAAGTATATTCCGATTGTGAAGGTTAAATGGGATGCCCGTAGAGGTTACCGAGTACACGTGGGAAGTAGAGTCCACGATGAAAGAGAAGTACCCTCATTTGTTTCAATAAATCTCGAGGTCGAGATTTCTTTAAGGGGTGAGGATGTAACACCTCGAAAACTTGCGTCCTATAATGTATTGACACGTGTAATAGGTTTACACGTGGTAATAAATACTACCAAAGGGACTAAAATTGACAAATATAGAAAGTATGTGAACTCAAGGTTTCAAAACGTCAACAAGGGATAAACGTACTTTACAGTAGCCCTAAATGATGCCCGTACCTTCAAACGAATGAATCATGGATCATACGGAACGAAATGTGGAAGAAAGTGAGGAATTTCAAACTGCAGGGGCCAAATGTGTCAACATGTTTAAGTTATACCTCTGAGTGATCCTTTGGCATACCCGAAGCTTTGTAATAATAAAACATACTCACTAGAATGCGCGATATAAATTTCATCACGTTCCGTTATAAAATGGGAAGGTTGCGACCAAATTCGTTAAGAAGGGTTTAAAACGTCAAACATTGAAAGTTAGGACTTTTCGGGAAGCAATAATATAACCGAGGACTTATCAGCGAGGGTAAAGGTTACGAGGCATTACCCCTCCGTAAATCCAAAGGCCAACTGTAATTATTGAAAAGATTTAGAAAATCTTACTTTTTGATTTAACGCGGGCCGCGTGAAAGATGCAAGGGGTTTAACGCGGGCCGCCAGAGCAGTAAAAGATATGGGCTTGTCAGGAAGATTCTGGCGGCCCGCGTAAAGGTTGAGTGATCTTTTACGCGGGCTACGTCAGCCTCCCAGATACGGAAAAAGCGGACAGAAGCACTGCTTGCTGTTTTAACCGACTCTAGGCATGATTGTAAGGGCATGGGCACCTCCTAAACGACCCCTAGCACTCAGGGACACATGTTGATGATTAGAGAACCCTTGTAGCCTTAGTTGTAATGATCTAATGCATCCAAGTTTACTATAAAAGGCCATGAAGTGCACCATTGTACTTCACACCTTCAAACAACACTTCTGATCATTTCTGGAGCTCAAGTGTCTTCACTACTCATCCTGGTCGTGCATAGGACTCTTTAAGTGTGCTCCACCCTCCTTAGTTTAGTTCTTGCTTAGCTATTACTTAAAAGTCAATCTGTCGTAATTAGCGATTGACTTAACGATTAATCACTAATGGTCCAGTGATTAGTCGAATCAAAGAAAGTTATATGTTGGTAATCATGTGGGCATTAAACCCTTAAAAGGGCACCCTCTGATTCCCACTCTAGCTAGTCCAAATATCGGGTCAAAGTTGCTTAGAAAAAGTCAACAGAACGCTAATTTTCGATATAACGCATAATTAACAATGTAGATGGCTTATAACCTGTTTTATCACTCACATAACTTGATAATGAGTCTTATAACTTGTCTAAGCTTGTTTGATCCGACCATTTGGTATATTAACCCGGTTCGGAACCGAAAGTCGCAAAACTTTGACTTTTGCTTTGACTCCAGTTCTGACCCAGTTTGGTATGATTTAGATATGCCTTAGGACTCCCTTAGGACCAAGTTACATGATGGTATAACCCTCTGTGACCGGTTCGTTGCTTGTCCAAGTCATTTACACAATTCCGTTATATGCTTAAATGTTGACCATAACGCCCTTTCGACTTTAAAACAGGAATTTTGGACATGTGAATGGACCATAACCTTAGTTACTGACTTCTAAGCATGTCCCTAAAATTTCATGTCAATTCGAGATCTAGAATAGGAGTTATGCTAAATAGCGCAATTAAAGAAAACTTTTGTAATTAAACGGCACGATTAGCATGAAGCCTATCTAAACCCGATTTCGACACCAAACCTTTTTCCTACTAATATAAAATAATATTTTGGGATTTTTAAAGATTTTTAATTATTTTTAACCTGTTCATAATCTGCGGTTATGGCATGGATTCGGTAAATACCGAATATACCCCTTTTCGAACATAAAATGAGTTCTACAAGGTATTTTGACCCGAATCCAGTTGCTACTGATTTTAAATAATAAATAAAATATTTTGAACTTTATAACCTATTTATAAAACTCAGATTTCCTGTAGAACCCGGAATCTCTTTTATAATCCTTAAAATAACCAAAATACCCCTACGGGGCGTATATTGGGATTTAACTCGTTATGGGCATGATGGAAGGTATCCTACTGATACCACAACCTCCTTGAAGCATATTAACTTAGGAAACCTGTGTAGGACTCTTACGGTTACCCGTTACGCCGTTTACGCGTTCGGTTCGATTATGTAACTAGTTTACATAAATTAGCCGAAACGGGTCAAACCTTGTCGTTTTTATCTCAAAATCCAGAATGTGATTGGATTACCCATATTAAACAAGTCTTCAAACTTGTCGGGCCTAAATCAAATTTTATTCCGGTCTTCGCTTAATCCTGCGTTCGAACCGTATCTTTCGTTAAAACTAATCGGTCTAAGCTTAAGCTTAGTCAAAGACCCCTTAGGATGCTAATAGGTTATTATAAACCTTCGTTCCAGAATAGGAGGCCCGATAAAAGCTACTTGCATTAGCTGTTTGTGAATTATACTTGCGAAGGTAAATACTTTAACTTATTTTCTCTATACGGGCTTGGGGTACGGTATATAGAATACCGCTTGGTCGGGCAGTTGACCTTAATCGTTTGGTGGTTAAGTGTTATCAATTATGACCCGTTCGAAATTTGAATTGTTTACTTAAAGCCTTAGGGGGGTTAATGACCATGTCCCGGATATCCCTGGCATCATCTTACGAGATGGCCACGACCTAAGCACGGGGTGTAGGCGTACACCCGACAGCTGCATATGAAAAATGGTATCTTCCTCAAGGGTTAACCTTGTGGGCATCATACCTGTGGCGTGTCTATTAGTCTTTGACCCGGTCCACGGAACGGGCTACTGAACGCAAAGAAACATGTAATTCGTTTACAAGTATTATATTAAAATAATTATCCCAAGTTATAAAAATTTGTGCCAAGTGCACTTAAATCAATTTTATTAAACCTTTTACAAAAGTGTCGGTTGAATGTATTTACCAGTGTAAACTGACGTATTTTCCCAAAAAGGTTAACTGCAGGTACTAATCGAAATAGGCTGGCTTCCTCCTAGAGTCCCCAATAAGTATCGCAAGCTTGGACATCAACCTGATGAACGATATTTCCTATTTATTTTTGGATCCACTGTGGATTACTTTTCAACTGTTGTGATACTTAATATTACAATAATATTCAGTTGAAATATATCTATTTTTGCTTCCGTTGTGCATTTAAATATTGTGCGGTTTGACTATATTGTTGCCAACTACGTCACGGTAATCCCCCACCGGGCCCACCGGTGAAACGTGTGGAAATCAGGGTGTTACAGGTTGGTATCAGAGCTAACATTGAGTGAATTAAACACTATCCTTGTATGTTTAATCTCAATGACACAATTGCACATACTCGAGGTTAGACAAGAACATAGGACAAATTCGACTTGTGGTTCTAGTTTGTCTTTTATTGTTTGTTGTTCATTTAAAATTGTTTAAGCAGGAAATATGCCACCTGCAATCAAAAGAGGAGGAAGAGGCAAAGGGCCAATTACTACCCGCAATGATCATGAGGCCGGACCTTCACGCATGCGAGCTCCTTCCAGTACAAGGAGTGAAGAACCTCAGAGGCGTAGGAGGAACCTCTTTGAGCCAGCTAGACGGTCTACCTCACACAGTTCGACACCTTCATACCATCACTCCTTTGGGCTGAATTCGGAAAACGAGCCCAGTAACCCTCAGCCTTCATTTATACCTCTTCAGCGATCTCTTTCGCACCATTCTTATAGCGATCCCACTCCTTTCTTCGAAGGCCAGTTCAACCCGGCAGACCATGTTCAAGAACCAGTGGGTTTCAACCCGGCACCATTCTTATAGCGATCCCACTCCTTTTTTCGAAGGCACGTATATCCACTCGAATAGGGAATTTTCATTTTAGCACCCCTCGACACTCCAGTGGCAGTCATTATCCGCCACTGCATGAATGTTTCTTGCAACCTTTGATTACTTGGTGAAATTGATTAAATTCACCAAATAAAAATCCAATAGCAATTTTGCTTTATTAACTACTAAAATGAGTCCTTGTCATGCATGTAGTTGTGCCATTTAATGTTAGTTGAAACAGGTTTGGATAACACCTGTTATTTCAATTACATTACTCAATGCATAACACTTTTTTTGTTTGGGTTCTCATGAGATTAGAAGCAGGTACCTGACTGACCATCACACACTGTATCGCAAACAGGTTTGGATGGTTCAACCTGTACTACCAGCTGGTTTACCGGGTACCGGTTCCGAGTTTTCTGTGTTGAATTACTCTCATTCGGTACCTAGTTTTTGGCGTTTTCGACACCGGTTTTTTTCGGTTCGGTACCGGTACATTGCCAGTTTTTACCTTCAAATACTGGGTCTTACCCCGTTTTGTGTTGGTATCAGTACTCAGTTTTAGCCATTCTCGGTACCGGTATTAGTGAGCGGTCTAAAGTCATTTGAGTTTTGAATGTATCAGTGAGTTAATTTAAAGCATGTCAAGTTAATATAATTTTGTTTAATATGTCTCTCATCACTTGATTATGTATGTGGAGTTGTTTTACTAGGTTGATGACTTTTGTCTTCTTATGTAATAAAATTAAAAAAAAATGTTTTACAATCTAAATTTGGTTCTTCAATTATCAGAATTCATTATATCAAATAAGACCCTCAAATTGAAACATGTATTGCATTACCTCAGCTGTCAATGCTGTTCTTTTCGACGAAGCAATGAATGATTTGCTAATAATTTACCGCAACGTGCGGATTAGCATCAACTCGTATATAAACAATTAGCAAATTAAGGCATGAGCCATCCATCAACACCAAACATTCCTTCGTAATATCCTCTTAAATAAATTAACTTCATTCGGAAGTACCACATTTTAAACCGTTTTAGGTGCTTATTTGTTGTATGATTGATGGTATTTCAGGTAACTTGATCATCATATCCATCAACTGCCCACCTTTAAGGAAATCTGAGATCGAGTATTACGCTATGCTTGCAAAGGTTGGTGTTCACCACTACAATGGAAGTAAGTTCTTCTTCATTATTATTATTATTAATATTATTTTGGAGTTAATTACGTAGTTAGTCCCTGTGGTTTGCACAAAATAACATACTTAGGTACTAATAGTTTAAAATCACCTTCTAGGGTATTAACTTTTCATTTTGTAACGTCTGGAGGTATTAACTTCTAGGGTATTAACATAGTTAGTCCTTGTGGTTTGCACAAAATAACATACTTAGGTACTAATAAAATGTGATTTTAAACCTACAAGTAACGTTAATACCTCCAAATGTTACAAAATGAAAAGTTAATACCCTAGAATGTGATTTTAAACTATTAGTACCTAAGTATGTTACTTTGTGCAAACCACAGGGACTAACTATGTAATTAACTCTATTATTTTGCTTATGTGTTTTTCTATCCTGGGCTAATTCTATTTTCATGAACTTATTATGTTCAGATAACGTTGATCTTGGAACCGCTTGTGGAAAGTATTTGGATATGGGTTCAAGTATGCCACCACCAGAGGTGGAGTTCGGGTGGGATTTTTTTGACCCATTTGTGACAATGAGGCCAGAGGTCATGAGAGGGTATAACCGTTATTCTGATGATGATTTGAGGGTAGTTAGGGAAGAAGAAGGGATACCAGAGCTTGAAGAGGAAGGTATAACCGTCATGTTCTTAACAAGCTTTTATCTATTCTTACATTTCTTTACCTTAAATTTGAACTTTAGTTGAATGCTTTCACTTTACTAAGTGCATTTGCAAATCAATTGACTTCCCTTTTCTATTTCTCTAATTACAGTTAGCATCGACTTACTATCCTTACACATATAATTGTATGTCTTGTTATTTGTAAAGTGGCTTATGTTGGTGTAAAATCTTGCAGTACTAAATGTATGTATTAAATGGCTAATGTAGTTTTGATTTATAATTTAGCAATCAAATTTGTCGTTGCGTTGTCGACTCTGCCAACTGTTCAAGTTAAAAGAATCCGATAATGTGTTCCTCTCGGAATCATCTCCTATGTTATCTTTTTTTTCCGTTGCCGCCGTTGAAAGCATTCTGACCAAGCTTTGCCGTAATTGATCGTCGGAATGAATTTTGGGTTTGAAAGTGTGGGTGTTTTCTAAGGTTTATATGCGGAAAGATTTATTATTATTATAAGATTGGGTAGCCCAACCGGTTTTGTATATGGTATTTTACCAGAGGACTTCTTGTTCGATCCTTATATATGAATCTAAAGGAATGAGTGTGTTTTACAAAGTTGCTTACATGTAAAAATTTTAGAAGGATTTTATGTATTTTATTATGTATTTCAAGAAGGTTTGTAATTTGATTTTATATGTGTTGAATTTCGATTCTAATACTCAAGGAAAAAAGAACTTTCTGGTTCAGGATCAACCTGAAGTTGTACCATCCACCATGGGAGGTTCATAACGTTTATGTGCCGTTTTTAACAAGTTTGATTTGTCGTAACATAAGAAGTTATAAATTGCTTATTCCACCGCAATGCGTGGGTTCCCCACTAGTAACAATAATAAGGACTAAATATTTATGATGAGAAAATCTCAAAATCTAATATTTGTATAAAGTTAACCTATTTATTTAATGTGTTTTAGCTGATACTAATAACATGTATTTAAACACTAAGTGTGTTATAATTTATCTAAGACAACCATGTTTTGGTATTTGTTTTGTAATTGTAGATAACCAACGAATAAATAAAAGTTGTGTTTAAAGTTTATTAGTATAACAAGACTTGCATTAGTTACTTATTTTTTCGAGAATTGCTTCTATGTAGAGTCTAAGATAAAAGAAATACTAGTAACACACAAAACCTTCATTCTTATTAGTTATTTAAAAATAATATTATATTTATATATTAAAAGGTAAGTGGGTGCTAAAGTGATTAACAAGGTATTGTGGCTCTGTGTTAATGCTCACCAAGGTTTCTGAATGTTCTTTGAAACCTCGGGCACCAATCGCTAAACCTATGCACCAATCTCACTCCCTCTTGTAACACCCCAAAACTCAAATTAATTAGTTGCTAATATGTTATCAGGTTTAAAAGATGGGAATGTAATAACTAGGTTATTAAACCTAGTTAAATGCTTGGTTATAACAACTAAGAATATGAAATTGGGTAAATTATGAATAAGTGACAAACATGAGGGGTTGATATGTAATAAATGAAAAGATAAAATATAAAATAAAAATTAAAACCCTAAACCCACACACATGGGCGTGTGTGTCGATCATAGGAGAAGAAGAAAAGGGGGAAAACCCCTAATCATCACAAATTCAGCAAATTAAAGCCCTAGATGTGATTTTGAATCCATGCATGTCTCGATTTCAGATCATCTATGTATTCTTGAACACAAGGTAAGTAGAATTATGATGTTTGATGACTTTGAACATGATGGGTGTTCATAAATCCATGAACTTTTGTGAAGTTAGTATGAATAAAGATTAGAAAACACCAATATAACATGATTGATGCTTGAATTTGACTAAATTAATAGTGAACATGAAAACCCACTTGAATGTGTCATGATGAGAAGGATTATGTAGAAGTTTTATGTTAATTAGTTTAATGATCAAGTATGATAGTGTTCATGATAAGGATTGTTAGTTAGAAACAAATTAAAAATGAAGGTTACATAGAAAATTTATGAAATTTGGTGTTCATGATGGTGTTGATATGTAATGGTTATATTATGTTTATGATGCTTGTACATTATGCTTAATTAGTTGTATGCATGCCAAGTGTTTGATAAAATGCTTGAATGAAGTAAAACTTATGTTAGACAACACTACCATGTTAGAATTTAGAAACTTTGGATGATAGTGCTTTTAAACCAAGAAAACGAATGTGATTGTGACATGAGGTCTAAAGTAAGTTGATTTTGAGAATTGTAGTAATAAAAGAAGAAGGTTAAAATCATTCCGGATCGCAAGCAAATAGCGACAAAGGTAAGTTTTCATGCTTACGAACTGAGTAGCATGTAATGTGAATGATATTTAATTCTCTAATTTTATATTTCGTTAATATCTTGAATCTCATGTAAAGATTGTATTAAGGTTATGGGTCGAATGAGTAGAATTGGATAATGTTGAATTTGGAACGCTACATTTAAAGTAAGTGAGAATTGAAGTGAAGAGATGGTGCCGAAATTAGGTAGTAAGTGACTTTTGACTCACTTCTTAGTATACATTAGAACCTTCATGTTTATGAACGTGGGAAGTCATGTATGGTTATGTAATGAATGAAGTTATTAAGATAGGGATCGATCTAGTTAGACGAAGGTAGTTATAAAAGTCAAGGTAGTTTGAGGGGATTAAACGGGTTAAATAAATAAGTATAAGTAAGGTATCGGTGATGAAATTCGTAATGATTAAGGACCCGGGGTGAGGATTATTAGTCTAATAGGTAGGTAATTGTTTTACGAATACTTAGGAACAAGTTCCGGGTGATTCGGACGCAAAGCGTACAAGTTAGAAGGATTTTGGCAACAAGTTGGAGGGCTGAACTTGGCACCACCGTAGCTTACGGTGTCCACCGTAAGTTACGGTGGGTACTGGACCTTTATTTCTGCCGTAAGACAGTCTTGTATCACTGTAAGCTATTTAGGGCCACCGTAAGCTACGGTAGCCACCGTAGCTTACGGTGGAGGTCTGGTGCAAAAGTTAAGTTATGTAATTCTTTGTTTTTCCTTGAATTTCCGGCCCCGTGAACCCACTTCGAGCTTCGTTAAGTCTTTGTATTGGACCAAAACTCTACCAAATAGGTTGGTAGGTTACGGGTAAGCACAAAACTCTTTTTAAAACCTAAACGTACTCGATGAATACCTACAAACGCTTATGACGTGCAAGGACTACCGGAATGTGAGAGCGATGATATGGGAAAGTGAATCTAGTGTGTGGGTATGTATTAGGTGACTTCTAGTCCTCACACGGATACACGTAGGCATGATGTAGTATTATGGTACAGGAAGGAATAGGGTTCGAGTAAAGTAAACTTAATTTCAAAACGTGTGAGTATTAAATTGCTAATCATATGTCTTGAGAATGAATTGAGATGTACAGGTATACTATTGAAATCTACTACGAAGTTTGAGGAATTGGAATGATAGATTGTACGCGGAAGAACAACCGAAAGGACTTGCACGAATAGCAAGAATGCGGCGTGGTCATTTAATTGCGTATGATAGTATATGAATTGTTGTTATCAAAATTTTAACGATGTGCGTGTTGTGGTGAATGTAGGTTACACGGACTAACATCGACATAAAGCATTGGAGGATTGAAGATCTAGTCGAGGGCAAGAATTGTACGGGAAGAGTAGTCACATAACTCAAAAGCGTATATGTAATTGATGTGAAAATTTAGAACGAACGATGTAAACCCTTTAATTAACTTTTAAATATTTCTAGTAATAAACCCCAAGTTTGCTACATGACTAATATAGAAAGAAATTTTAAAGGCCCAAATTTCCGCTGCGTCATTTTAAGGTATTGCGTTACCAGGGCGTTACACCTCTGTTGCTTATAATAGGTTTGTACTATCAAATTGGGCTAACTTTGCAACTTCAACATGCTCTGTTATGGGAATTAAGAAATGACTACAAATTTCCAATGTAGATGTATTCAATTGTCGTATGCTATGTATGTATTTGTTGTAGACATTTGATGCATATGTTGTTGGAAAAAAGACTCCTGGAATTGTAGTTGTTCAGAAGTGGTGGGGAGTTGCTTTTGAGATAAAAACAAAACATGGCCTAATGAAAAACTTGATATGTGCTAAATTTGTACTTTCGTGAATTTAAGTGTACCGTGGAAAGGTCGGTTAACTGGCTTAAGGCCAATGATTCACAGACGGTATAACATTATTTTCCAGCATAATTCTCTTCACGTGATGTAATTATTAATAATAAGTTTAAAAATTTGATAAGATAGTGTTCTTCACAAGATTCACTTATTAATTCTAAGTTAAAGTTTATTTATTAAGAAAGCAAATGCCAGATGATTGCATCACCGTAGTAAAACTGTCTTTTACTTATTGTATTTAGTTATGCATTATAATGGTTGTTTTTTTGGATATGAGTTGCCATCAACATTTTCTAATATATTTTCACTCTCTGTAACGGTACGTAACATTGTTTTATTGCGAATAAAGAATTCCCATCGCAAAGCGCAGAGGAATTCCACTAGGTCTTAATAATAAGGAGATGGGGTATACCTTTCACTTAAAGCGGGTGTCATTGTGTTATGGTTAGTGACAAAATAAATGTGAGAGGAGACGTAGGGAATTACGCAACATATAAACACACCACAACCTTCAATTCGATCAGATTTTGTTGGACATGTTTACAAGTTTCTTTACATGATGACGATAAGGACTAAATATTTATGATGAAAAAAACTCAAACTCTAACATTTTTATAAACTCGTCCTATTTAGTTAATGTGTTTAGTTGATACTAATAGCATGTATTTAAACACTATGCGTGTTATAATTCATATGAGACAACCATGTTCTGGAATTTTGTTTTGTAATTGTAGGTAACCAAATAAATAATAGAAGCCGTTGTTAAAGTTTATTATTATAACAAGACTTGCATTAGTTACTTATTTGTCCGACATGTGCTTTTATGTACAGTCTAAGATAAAAGAAATACTAGTAACACAACCGTGTGTTAATATATATTGTTTCTGTATTGCAAAGTTATCCTTTAACGTCAGTGTGTAGAATGACATTATATTTTTAATCTTTACTATGTAATATAACTAATCCTTAATAATACCAGTTATTTTTGTACCTAACAACAGCTTTTCGTTATCTTGCAGATTCTCTCGCATATCTCTTTACTACCATAGGTTTTATCGCAACAAATCCACATGTTATATACTTGTGATGCAAAACAACGTGGAGTACAGTCTTTCGGTGGCGATGGAGCTCCAAATGCTTGCGTGTGTTGGTGTTCATTTTTTTCACCTACAGATCCAAAACTAATAATATTAACTAAGATTTTTATCTAAAAATAATAACATGACAAAATGGTTATACATGTAGAACTTACACCAATAACACACAAACACCAATAGAAAGTTTATACAGAAGACCCTCACATGTGATTTCATGAGCATCACCATTGTATGACGTTTCAATCTATTATTCCTATTTAATATACAGATGAATGAAAATAGTATGAATTATATAGTGGAGACACAACTATATTTTTATGCACTATTGAATATCATCTACTATGCATGTTCACATATGTTGCTTAAATCAAGGCATTATTTTTGAGGTGTGATACATGGTGATGTGGTGTGATGGAAAGGGCCTCTCCTCTACTCAAGAGGTAGAGGTTCAAATCTTACAAGTTGCATGTATAAGTGGTTAAAAGTATATTAGTATTAAGAGTTGTATTAAAAATGACATCTTTAACACAAATGAATACATAGGTCTTGTCTGGGTTCACCTACTCAACTCGTCAACCCATATTTTTTCAACATGCCAACTAGACATGATCGGCACCCATTAATTATTTGATAGATAAATATATAGATATAGATGAAATATATTAGAATTCTGATACAGAGATTTCATAGTGTTAGATTAACAAACACTGCATAAAAGTTTTTTATGTTTTCATTATTTGATAGCTACGCAATTCTAGTTATTATGTTGTGGTTGTAGTTCTTTTTTTATCTCTCTCTAGCTTTAACTTACAAAACTCCCATTCTTATTAGTTACTTAAAAAAATAATATTATATTATATATTAAAAGCTAAGTGGGTGTTAAAGTGATTTACAAGTTATGTAGCTCTTTGTCCAAGCCTTAATGCTCACCCAGATTTTCAATGTTCTTTGAAACCCTAAGCACCAAATCACTAAACCTATGCACATATCTCACTCCATTTGTTGTGTATAATAGGTTTGTACTATCGAATTGGGCTAACTTTGCAACTGGAACATGCTCTGTTATGATAGGAATTAAGAAATGACTACAAATTTCCTGAATAGATGTGTTCATTTGTTGTATGATATGTATGTATATGTTGTAGACATTTGATGCATATGTTGTTGGAATAGAAGATACTCCTAGAATTGTAGTTGTTCAGAAGTGGTGTGGAGTTGTTTTTAAGATAAAAAATATGCCCTAAACTTGACTTCATTCCCAAGTAATTTACTTACCTTAGCTCAGGCACATAAATTACCAAAATCATTGGCCGGACGAAGCGTGCCACGTTATGTTGAACTTATTTCGTCACGTTTTTAATCATGCCATTAATGTGTCGACCCTTTTATGACCCTAGCCCGTTTATCTTCATGTCATGTAAACAAATCGTGTAAAACTTGTCAGTCTGCTAATAAAAAACTTGATATGTGCTAAATTTGTCCTTTTATGATTTTAGATATACTGTGGAAAGGTCGTTTAATGTCACACCCTAACCGATGGCAAAAACTATCGAGGTGTCACACCCCAATTTCCACGTGTCTCACCGGTGGGCCCGGTGGGGGATTATCGTGATGTAGTTGGCAACAATATAGTCAAACCACAATATTTAAATGTACAGCGGAAGCAAATAGATAAATATATTTCAACTTTTTTGTAATATCAAGTATTACTATTGTTGAAATGAAAATCCACAGGGTTTCAAAATATATATCAAAAGTATTGTTCAACAGACTTCAGGCATCTTAAGCTTGCGAGACTTCTAATGATGCTAAGGAGGAATCCCAGCCAAATTACGCATAGTACCTGCATTAAGTCTTTTTGGGGAAAATACGTCAGTTTACACTGGTAAATACATTCAACCGACACTATTGTAAAATGTTTAATAAAATTTGATTTGAATGCTCAAGGCACAAACTCTTTTATAACTTGGGAGAATTATTTAAATATATATAATCTTGTGAACGATTTACATGTTTCTTATGCGTTCAGTAGCCCGAGTCAAAATCGGGTTAAAGATCAATAGACACACCACGTGGCATAAAACCGTGGCGGGTAACCAACGGCTATGCCTTTATATTATGGACATAATGCCGAGTGTACGCCTACACTCGGATGTCAGGGTCGTGGCCATTTCATAATGCTGCCAAGGATAT
The DNA here is from genome assembly GCF_002127325.2 of Helianthus annuus. Classification (NCBI taxonomy): domain Eukaryota; kingdom Viridiplantae; phylum Streptophyta; class Magnoliopsida; order Asterales; family Asteraceae; genus Helianthus; species Helianthus annuus. Next base: position 137,428,309 of record NC_035433.2, on the reverse strand, counting down.
CCGGGACATGGTCATTAACCCCCCAAAGGCTTTTAAGTAACACGACTGTTTAAACGAGTCACATTGACGTACCCAACTACAAAAGAGTTGGGGGCAATTGCTCGATCAAGCGGTATGCTATATACCGTAACCCAAGCCCGTAAAACGGAAAATAAGTTAAAAGTATTTACCTTTGCAAGTATTGTCCTTAATTGATTAAATCACAGATATCTTTTACTGGGCTCCTACTCTGGAACTAAGGTTTTAAAATAACCTATTAGAATCCTAACGGGTCTTTATATTAGCCGTAGAATAGACCGGTCAGTTTCAAAGGATAGATACGGTTTAATCGCGTGAAAGGCGAAAACTGGGAATGGAATGTGATTTGGACCCAACGAGCTCGGAGACTCGTTTTATATGGGTATAACAATCACACTCTGGAATTTGAAGTCAAAACAATATGGTCTGACCCGCATCGGCTAATTTATGTAAACTAGTTACATAAGCCGAACCGGGCGCGCAATAGGTGCAACGGGTAACCGTAAGATTCCTACACTTGTTTCCTAAGTCAATATGTCTTAAAGAGGTTGTGGTATCAGTAGGATACCTTCCGAAATGTCCGTAACGAGTTTAAGTTCATTATACGCCCCGTAGGGGGTTTTCGGTCATTTTAAAGACTTTTAAAAGGGCTTTCTGAGTTCTACAGGAAATCTGAGTTTCCCGAACAGTTTATAAAGTCCAAAATACTTTATTTATTATTTAAAATCAGTAGCAACTGGAATCGGGTCAAAAGACCTTGTAGAACTCGAGTTATGGCCAAAAAGGGCATATTCGGTATTTACCGAACCGTAGCCATAACCGCAGGTTATGAGCAGGTTAAAATTAGATAAAAATCTTTAAAAATCCCAAAATATTATTTTACAACAGTGAGTAAAAGGTTTGGTGTCGAAATCTTGGTTTAGGTAGGCGTTATGCTAATCGCGCCGTTTATTATAAAAGTTTCCTTTAATTGTGCTATTTAGCATAACTCCTATTCTAGACCCCGGATTGGCGTGAAACTTTAGGGACATGCTTAGAATTTAGTAAGCAAGGTTATGGTCCCTTCACGTGTCCGAAATACTCGTTTTATTTTAAAAAGGCGTTACGGTCAACTTTTAAGCAATTAACGGAAATGCGTAAAAGACTCGGACAAACAACGAACCGGTCACAGAGGGTGATACCATCATGTAACCTGGTCCTAAGAGTGTCCTAAGGCATATCTACATTACACTAAAACGGGTCAGAACTGAAGTCAAAGCAAAAGTCAAACTTTTGCGACTTTCGGCTCCGAACCGGGTCAATATAGCAAATGGCCGAATCAAACAAGTTTAGACAAGTTAGTATACTTATTACCATGTTTTGTGAGTGTTCAACAGGTTACATATCACCTACATTACAGATTATGCAAGAAATCACAAAATGACTTTCTGTTGACTTTTTAAGTACACGTTTGACTCGACATTTGATCTAGTTAGAGTGGTGATCAAGGGGAACCCTTTTAGGGGTTTATTACCCACATAAATACCAACACATAACTACTTTTTATTCGATAATTCACTGGACCATTCGTGATTTATCACAAAGTCAATCGTTAGTTATGACGGATTGACTTTTAGGCTAAACTAAGCAAAAACAAAGCCATAGAAGGTTTGGCATACTTACAGAGGCTTAGTGCACGACTTAGGATTATAGAAGAACACATGGAAGCTTCAGGAATGATCAGAGGATGTGTTTTGAGGTGTGGTGAACTTATGCACAATGTAGGCCTATTTCTAGTGAAAGAATGGCCTCTAGATCATTACAACTCAGGCTACAAGTGAGTATGGATGTTCAGCAGGTGTCCTAAGGTGCTAGGGGTCAGGTAGAGGGTGTCCATGCTTCATTGATTGCTCACAAGTTCGTCTACAAGCCAAATCATCGAATCTGCCCATACTTTCTGCATCTGGGCGTTTCACGCGGCCCGCATTAGTTTTCCTTCAGCTTGTACACGGGCCGCCTGAGTTTGTATATCAGAACGCGTAACCACAGAAGGCTCGCGGTCCGCGTTAACTTACTCAATATCTTTACGCGGCCCGCGTCAGGTCTAATTTTCAGGATTTTTGAATCTTTTGTAATCATTGCCTAAATCGTTGTAATTAATAACGAAATCCTTGGTAATTAATAACCTGACCTTTCGGGTTTGAAGGGGTAACTTTGCGATATGGCCCTCGGTTATTTACAATTAAGGGCCTCGTGCCATTTACCCGTACTGTCAAGCCCCCGGTTAGTTTAATTACTATCCGAAAAGCCTTAACTTTCATTGTTGACGCTTTTAGCCCCTCTCATACGAATTTGATCATAACTTTCTCGTTTTAAAACGGAACTTCACGGAATTTATATAATACATTCTAGTGAGCGCATTTTACTGTTACAAGGCCTCGGGTTCGTCAAAGGGTCACTCAGAGGTATAGTTAAACATGTTGACACAATTAACCCCTGTAGCTTGTAAACTCTCACTTTCTTCCGCGTTTCGCTCCATACGATCCATGATTTATTCGTTGACATTTATAACCCTCGAATTTACATACTTTCAAGGTTTGTCAACTTTAGTCCTTTATTTCATATCAAATGCCACGTGTAAACTAATGACACGTGTTAACACATTATTGGACACAAAATTTCAAGGTGTTACATCCTCACCCCCTTAAAATAAATCTCGACCCGAGATTTACTCAAACAAATAAGGGTATTTTTCTTTCATCGTGGCTTCAACTTCCCACGTGAATTCGGGACCTCTACGGGCATCCCATTTGACCTTTACAATCGGTACATGCTTCCTTCGAAGCTTCTTCACCTGTCGATCTTCAATCGACAAAGGCTTCTCTACAAATTTCAAGCTCTCATCTATATGCACATCTGTGTGTGGGATCACCAATGATTCATCAACGAAGCACTTCTTTAGATTGCAGATGTGGAACACATTGTGAATTCCATTGAGCTCTTCTGGTAATTTCAACTTATAGGCAACTGACCCGACACGTTCGGTAACCTCAAAAGGTCCTATGTATCTTGGGCTTAGCTTGCCTTTCTTACCAAAACGCATCACCCCCTTCCAGGGTGATACTTTTAATAACACCTTATCACCTACTTCGAAGTGAAAATCTTTACGCTTTGGATCCGTGTAACTTTTCGGCCTATCTCGGGCAGCTTTGAGACGGTCTCGAATCTGGACAATCTTGTCCGTCGTCTCAAAGACTATCTCTGGTGATGATAACTGGACATCTCCAACTTCCGCCCAACAAACAGGCGATCTACACTTTCTACCGTATAATGCCTCGAAAGGCGCAGCCTTAATGCTGGTGTGGTAGCTATTGTTGTAGGAGAACTCGATTAGTGGTAAGTGCTTATCCCAGTTACCACCTAAATCGATCGCACACGCACGAAGCATGTCTTCCAACGTTTGAATAGTACGCTCGCTCTGACCGTCTGTCTAAGGATGGTAAGCCGTACTAAAGTTCAAACGCGTGCCCAGAGATTGTTGGAAACTTTTCCAGAAATGTGACGTGTATCGAGTATCTATGTCGGAGATAATGGACACAGGTATACCATGCAGGGCTACAATCTTATCAACATATAATTGGGCTAACATGTCGGAGCTATAAGTTTCCTTGATGGGTAAGAAATGAGCTGACTTAGTCAGTCTATCGACTATAACCCATATTGTGTCATTTCCTTTCCTTGTTTTGGGTAACTTGGTAACAAAATCCATAGTTACACATTCCCACTTCCATTCAGGAAGTTCAGGCTGTTGTAGCAAGCCTGACGGCTTTTGATGCTCAGCTTTGACTTGCGCACAAGTCAAGCACTTTGCTACATGAGTGGCTACAGACTTTTTCAAGCCTATCCACCAATAGTTTGCCTTTAGGTCCTGATACATCTTATCGGCTCCAGGATGGACATAATACTTGGAACTATGGGCTTCCTGGAGGATAACATCTCGTAGTCCCCTGTAAATCGGAACCCATATCCGTCCGTTCAATCTGAGAATTCCATCCTTGCCAAGAGTCAACTGCTCCTCAGTTATTCCTAACTTCTCATTTGGATAGTTAGCTTCCAACACAGCTTCTCTCTGTGCAGCTAACAATCTTTCAATCAGGTTATTCTTTACTTCAATGCTCTTGGCATTGATTCGAATGGGTTTCATCCTTTCCTTCCGGCTCAAGGCATCAGCGACTACATTCGCTTTGCCGGGATGATATCTGATTTCACAATCATAATCATTTAAGGTCTCCATCCATCGGCGTTGCCTCATGTTCAATTCCTTCTGATTAAACAGATGTTGAAGGCTTTTGTGGTCAGAATAGATCACAAACTTAATACCATATAGGTAATGCCTCCATAGTTTTAGTGCAAACATAACGGCACCCAACTCCAAGTCATGGGTGGTGTAATTCTTCTCGTGCACCTTTAACTGTCTCGAAGCATAGGCAATAACCTTGCCTTTCTGCATAAGCACACATCCCATGCCGGTGTGTGATGCGTCGCAGTAAACTACGAACTCTTCGGTACCATCTGGTAGCGTCAGCACGGGAGCGTTGCTCAACTTTTGCTTCAGAATCTCAAAGGACTCTTGCTTCTTAGGGCCCCAAATGAACTTTTCTTTCTTCTTGGTTAGGGAAGTTAGGGGCGCAACAATTCTTGAAAAATTTTCAATGAATCGTCTGTAGTATCCTGCTAATCCTAGGAAACTACGAATTTCTGTAGGCGTCTTTGGCTCTTGCCAATTCATGACAGCCTCTACCTTAGTGGGATCCACCTGGATACCACGCTCGCTTACAACGTGACCTAAGAATTGGACTTCTCGTAGCCAGAATTCACATTTAGAGAATTTGGCATAGAGTTTCTCACGATGTAGCAGCTCGAGAATACAACGAAGGTGTTTCTCATGGTCAGCTTGATTCTTCGAATATATAAGGATATCGTCGATGATAGAGGAAAAGAGTGGTTCCTAATGGAGATCTCACATCCATCTAACACAGTGGAGACGGTTTCTATGGTGTTGTCTGCTAGCTCTACCTCATAATTCACATTTGAGGCTTTGGCAGGCATATTGTAACACCTCGTAAAATCACGTCCAATAATGTACTGACACGTGTTATGGGCTTTGAATATGTGAAAACATACTTTAGGGGGACTAAAGTTGCCAAACGGTAAAACTATGGAATATAAGGGTCCAAAGTGTCAAAAATGGATAAATAGGCTCTAAAATAACCTACATGGTGATTATAACCCTAAACGGATAAATCATGGATCATACGAAGCGGAAAATGTAAGAAAGTGAGGAATTACAAACTACAGGGGCTAAACGTGTCAACATGTTGAATTTATACCTCTGAGTGATCTTTTGGCAAACCCGAAGCTTTGTAATGATAAAATATACTCACTAGAATATGTGGTAAAAATTTCGTGAAGTTTCGTTATCGTATGAGAAAGTTATGATCAAAACCGTGCGCGAAGGGTTAAATGCGTCAACGTTGAATTTAGTGACTTTTCGGGTAAGCGCAAAGTTAACCAAGGACTTTACCATGTTTGTAAATGTCCCAAGGTCCTTAAAAATCATATTTGAAGGTCTAATAAGCAAGATTGATAGCCAAAACCCCGTAACAAAGGACCAAGGACCAAAACATTAATGTTTAAGAGAATTGTGGATCAGATGGGGCTAGGCGTCACGTCTAGGGCCCTAGGCGTGACGCGAGGCCTGCCCAGCGACAGAAAACGGGTTATTGCAGTTAAGGGCCTGATTCCGAGTTGTAACCAGCTGTTGTCCACTCTAAAGCCTCACCAATCAACTTACATGCATTTAGGGGCACTTGTATACATCTTGCAACCTCCCTAGACTATTGTGGCAGCCTCACAACTCACCAAAATCTGCATATAAGGTTCTTGAACTAGTAAACCAAGAACACTTGCATTTCTAAAAATTCACAAGAGCAATTCTGGAGCTCTCTGGTCATCATCAAGGGTTCATAGGGCTTTCTACTTGTCATTAGGACTCTTGTAAGTGTTCATACCCTTCTCTAATTCGTTCTAGCTTAGTTTATTAACCGAAAGTCAATCCGTCGTAAATTTAGTTTGACTTTGCGATTAAACGAAAATGGCTCAGTCATTTCTCGAATTGAAAGTACCTACAAGTTGGTATTTATGTAGGTCACAAACCCTCAAAAGGGTATTTTCAGATTCTCACTCTAAGCATGATGATCGTCGAGTCAAAGCGTTTCTTAAAAAGTCAACAGAATGTGTTTTTGCAAAATTTAGCATAAATAGTAATGTAGGTCACATGCAACCTGTTTGATCATCAAAATAACTTTGTAATTAATGTAAGAACATGTTTCATCATGATCAACTCGACAATTTTCAGTTTAAACCCGGATCGGAACCGAAAGTCTTATAAAATGACTTTTTCTTTGACTCTCGATTCGGATCCGTGCATGCATGTTTGAGATCTGCCTTAGAGATTATTTTGGACCATTTTTATATATGTGCAACTCTCTGAGATTTTACAACTTGGTTCAACACTTGTCCGATTCATATGCATGTTACCGGTTTATGCTTAAATATGACTATTTTGCCCTTTTTGCTATAAAACGTGATTTTTGAAAAAGTGAAAGAGTAGAAATGTTTGTTACTGATTTATAAACTTGCACCAAAAAAATTTGATATCAGTTTGAGGTCCAGATTTAGAGTTATGCTCAATATCGTAATTTGAAAGCTTTATGTTAAGTAAACGGCGTAATTAGCGTATAACCTATTTAAGCCCACCTTTTGATATCAAACTTTTTACCCACTGATGTTATAGAATATTTTGGGATTTTTAAAGATTTTTATTTAATTTTTTGCTGTAAGTTTAATTCGGTTAATACCGGTTTTGACCTTTTTGGCCATAAAATGAGTTCTACAAATCCTTTTGACCCCAAACCTTTTTCTACTGATTTTATTTGTTAAATAAATTATTTTGAGCATTCTGGAAATATAAAAATCTCAGCTTTCTTTTAAAAAAACCCGGAAACGGCTCTAGATCGCCTTTTTTTAAGCATTTTTAACGCATAGTATGTACTATAACCATATTAAACATATAAGGTTAATACCTACTGATGTTTTTAGCATATTTTTATATAATAACAGTAAGCATAAGTTTTTGAACTCAGGTTTCCAGTTTTGACACTTTTAGCCCTTGTGAAATTACCGAAATACCCCTAAGGTGCATAGTTTGATTTTAAATGATATGTTTCATATATGGGTCTTACCCTACTGTTATACAGTAATATGTTAAATTAAGTGTATTTACTGTATAAATCAGACCTGTAACTCAGATTACAAACTTAACTCTTTTATAATCTTTTAAATGACCAAAATGCCCTTATGAGGCGTAAATTGAGTTTAATTCCGTATGGGGCAAAAAATAGAAGTTATCTTACTGATATTATAACATATTTAAGGCATATTATCTCAGGGAACTTGCATATGACTCTTAAGGCTACCCGTAACTCTCTTTTAGCGTTCGGTTCGGTTTATGTAACTAGTTTGCATAAATTGACCGAAACGGGTCAAACATTATCATTTTTGTCTCAAAATCCAGAATGTATTTAGCATACCCATATTATACAAGTATCCAAACTTGTCGGGTCTAAATCACGTTCTATCCGGTCCTCGCTTAATCGTGCGCTTGAACCGTATCGTCCTTAAAGCTAACCGGTCTCAGCTTAGGCTTAAATAAAGATCCGTTAGGAATCTAATAGGTTATATAAACCTTTGTTCCAGAATAGAAGAACCAGTAAAAGCTACCTTCACTTGCTAGTTGTGATTTATACTTACCAAGGTAAATACTTTTAACTTATTTTCCCTATACGGGCTTGGGGTACGGTATATAATATACCGCTTGGTCCGGCATTGAATTCTTAATCCAATAGAGGTTAATTTATTGATATGCTATGTTTTGAATGTGTTTGTTTGCTTAAAGCCTTTGGGGGGTTAATGACCATGTCCCGGATATCCATGGCATCATCTTAAGAGATGGCCACGACCTGAGCACGGGGTGTAGGCGTACACCCGTCAGTGTATAACTCTACATTGTGGTGTGTCTATTAATCTTTAACCCGGTCTATGGATCGGGCTACTGAACGCATAAGTAACATGTAAATCCCTTACAAGATTATATTGCATAATTGTCCCAAGTTATAAAAAAAATGTTTTGTACCTTGGGCATTCAAATCAATTTTCAACCTTTTCAAAATGAGTCAGTTAAATTGTATTTACCAGTGTAAACTGACGTATTTTCCCAAAAGGTTAAGTGCAGGTACTACACGTAATAGGTTGGCTGTCTTCTAGAGCGTCCACAATAAGTCTCGCAAGCTTGGATGACAATAAATCTGCTGAACAATATCTTATTTTATTTTGATCCGCCTGTGGATCCTTTACATTCCGTTTGTAATACTTGATATTACTTTATATCGGTTTGTAATATATTTATCTTTTGCTTCCGCTGTGCATTTAAATATTGTGTTGTTTGACTATGAGGATATCAACTACGTCACTATACTCCCCACCGGGCCCACCGGTGACACGTGGAAAATTGGGGTGTGACACATATTCAGTAGTTTGCAAAATTTATGGTCTACGAAGGACTTATCAGCGCCCGAATCAAAAAGTACTCTTGCAAAGATATTATTTACGAGAAAAGTACCTGTGATTACATTGTCGTCCAGCACTGCTTCCTTTGCATCCATTCGAAAAACCCTCGCATTGGTCTTCTTGTTTTCTTCAGGCTTCCTGGCATTCTTAGGGCAGTTGCTTTTAATGTGCCCCTTCTCGTTGCAACCATAGCAGGTTGCGTCCTTGATCTTCTTGCAATCCAAGGTCTTGTGTTCCTTGGACTTGCATAACCCGCATGCACGCGGCTTCGATTGAGCCAGCGAGTTTGACTCGAACTTGCACTTTCCAAAGTGATGCTTCTGGCAGTTTTTGCACTTCGGCTTCTCACCAGATTGCCCATCCTTTCTTGACTCCGATCCTCTCTTGCCATCACCGCTTCCACGGTGTTTCTTGTTTGACCTTCGTGAAGTGTCGTCTTCACGCTTTCTCTTTTCCGCCTCTTTATTCTTCAGCGATCTCAGTCGGACCGCGTCCATTGCGAGGGACAAAGAGAGGTCAGTTACAGACTAGAAGGTCGTTGGCCGAGAGGCCTTCACACTTGCCTTGATTTCGGGTTCTAATCCCCCGATAAAACGAGCGATTCTCCTTGGCTCCGGGGTTACCAAATATGGAACCAACCGAGACATCGTGTTAAAGCTCGTCAGGTAAGCTTGGAAGTCGAGGTTTTTCATCACCAGTGATATGAAGTCGGATTCAATCTTCTCAACCTCATGTTGAGGGCAGTAGTTCTCTTTAATGAGGGAGATGAATTCCTCCCATGTCATGCTGTATAGAACAGCCTTTCCCGAGGCCTGAACCAGTGACCTCCACCAAGCCAGGGCCTCGCCCTTGAATGACTGTGACACAAACTTCACAACATCTCTTTCCGCGCAACCACTGATGTCCACCACTGTGTCCATCTCATCCAGCCATGTCATACAGTCGACCGCTCCTTTCTCCCCAGTGAAATCCCGGGGTTTGCACGACATAAAGTACTTGTAAGTGCAGCCTCTGGCGCGAGATGCGTCAGTATATATTCTTTCTCAACGGACACTGTTTTCATTGGACGAATGATCATCATCGTCTTTTTTAGGTTTGGACAGCGGTTTGCTGTGAGATCTTGAGTGTGTTCTTGGTTTCGAGTGAGGTTTGGATATAGTTCGGCTCCAAGATTCAGAATAATCTTCATATTGTCGATCCAGAGCTGCTTTGACAGCATTATCGACCAGAGCTTTCAACTCCGCGCCCGTCAGATGAACTTGCGCGTTATCATAATCGTCTTCTTTCGAGTGGTTGTTTTCTCCACTAGGGTCAGCCATGGTAACTTAAATCTGTTACAGAAGATAACGAAAAATTATTTAGGAGTTTATTATGGGATTGTCTTTCATGATAATTCATTAACCATGATAACAGAGACCATATCTGGTTAACTTATTACTCACTTAGATTTAGGATTTGAATATATCCTATTTACAAATATTATTGCTAGTGGCATAAAGCCTAGTCACGAGGACGTTATTATAATATTAGCCGAGATTACAGAGAATCAAGGTATGAAGGTTTGAACCGTAGTTCTTTTACCCCTTTCTGACAGGGAGTCATAGACCACCATTGTCTTTGGTCTTATATGACAATAATTATGGCCCATAGGCACTACATCACTCTTGGACGTTTGATAATTGATCACCTTTATTGATGATTTAACCCATGATTTATAGATCACTTATCTGGGCTTTTGAAATCCCTAGAAGGATTTTTATACAGGATGACGTGTGTGACTTTTAACGAATCACATCTGCCAAGGATGTTAACATGATTACAGAGGTTAACAGGAAATTTTTGAATCTTTTAATCAGGTCTTACCATCTTGGCCGGGTCTAAAAGACACTTGGCTAGGTTTCACTCTTTAAGATTCTTTATATATTAGGCAGATCAATTGAAAAGGAATGAGTTTTTGATTTATTTCATATATATAGTAACAACAAAATGAAAACTTATAACATACAGTCCATAAACTTCAAATACGATTACACGCTGCCCTAAACGGGACTTTTTAAACAAGTACATACCTATATAGGGGTTAATAAAAGACAAGCCCACGCAGGGACTAATACAAGATAGATGTCCACGCAGGGACTATAAGATAAGTCCACGTAGGGACTGAAATATGATAAACGTCCACGCAGGGACTTATTTCAAAATAGAAATTACATTAGTACATCTATAAGGACTAATGGTCACGTTTCTTCTTCTTGCCTTTCAACAGGTTCGCTAGACCCTTAAGGAATCCCCTGTTGTTCTTTCGTTCTTCCTCGAAATCCCGTTCCACACGAGTTAAGCGGTGGAGGATTTCTTCTTGTTCAGGCGGAGAAAAACGTGGTTGTGGCGCTGGTTGCGGAACTGGAGGTCTAGGCGGTGCTGGATACCCATGAGCTGAGTAATCCGGTATTCCTAGATGTCCACGAGCTCCGTCGGGATAGCGGGCATTATACCTAGCCGCTACCACATATGGTTCGCGCTCATAGTTGTAATTGTAATGCGCGTGCGACGACGGTTCGAACGGGTTGTATGATGTTGGACCCGTGTATGCCGGTATTGGGTGATCATACCCAAATGGTGGCGAAGATGGTGCAACTGGTGCAGAGTTTGCCTCCTGCACCGGACTTGAAGGTCCTTCTTCAGGTACTGACGGATAGTGACTACCACTTGAGTGCCGAGGGGTGCTGAAGTGGAATTCCCCTCCTCGGGTGGACATACGAGCACCCGATCTCCTGCGCCTTGGCGGATCAGGCATTGCTGGTTGAACCGGTGGCGTAGGTGGTGGCGTAACTGCCACAAACCGCGAATCCTCAGAAGGATCCTGTTGTTGCTGCGGTGTCTGATGAGATGGTGTATAGTACCACTCATGTTGATCGAATAATGCCTGGAAGCTATCTGGCCCTTGATAAGGTGTGCCATGAAAGGAAGATCCATCGGAGATCTCAATTGGATGTGTAGGCGTACCACGAGCAGGTTCTATCGGGTTTGTGTCCTCATCCATATGGTCTTCAGAGAAGTGATCCTGTGGTCCTAGAGGGACAAAGCCTGCGGGTTCCTGAATGTAATCTGCGGGGCTAAACTGACCTCTGAAGTATGGAGTAGGGTCGCCAAAAGCACGGTGCGACACCGAACGCTGCAGAGGTATGTAGGATGGTTGAGGGTTATTGGGATCATTTTCGGAGTCTGGTCCGAACGAGTGACGGTACGATGGCGTTGAGCTATGCGAGGTATAATGTCTCGCAGGTTCAAAAAGGTTTCTTCGCCTTTGCGGTTCTTCACTCCTTGTGGTCGAAGGAGCTCGCGTATTCGACGGTCCAGCTTCGTGATCATTGTGAGTAATGTCCGTTCCTCTGCCTCTTCTTCCTTTTCCTCTTCCTCGGAATATTACAGGTGGCATATTTCCTGTTTTTAAAACTTTAAATAACAATAGCAATAAAAAGAGATGAACTGAAAAAATACGATTCCAGTTTGTCTTATGTTCATGTCTAGACTCAAGTATGTGCAATTGTGTCATTGAGATTAAACACATTTGGGTAGTGTTTAATTCACTCAATGTTGGCTCTGATACCAACCTGTCATACCCCAATCTCCACGTGTCTCACCGGTGGGGGATTACCGTGACGTAGTTGGCAACAATATAGTCAAACCACAATATTTAAATGTACAGCGGAAGCAAATAGATAAATATATTTCAACTTTGTTTGTAAAATCAAGTATTACTATTGTTGAAATGAAGATCCGCAGGGTTTCAAAATATATATCAAAAGTATTGTTCAACAGACTTCAGGCATCTTAAGCTTGCGAGACTTCTAATGATGCTAAGGAGGAATCCCAGCCAAATTACGCATAGTACCTGCATTTAGTCTTTTTGGGGAAAATACGTCAGTTTACACTTGTAAATACATTCAACCGACACTTTTGTAAAATGTTTAATAAAATTTGATTTGAATGCTCAAGGCACAAACTCTTTTATAACTTGGGAGAATTATTTAAATATATATAATCTTGTGAACGATTTACATGTTTCTTATGCGTTCAGTAGCCCGAGTCAAAATCGGGTTAAAGATCAATAGACACACCACGTGGCATAAAACCGTGGCGGGTAACCAACGGCTATGCCTTTATATTATGGACATAATGACGAGTGTACGCCTACACTCGGATGTCAGGGTCGTGGCCATTTCATAATGCTGCCAAGGATATCCGGGACATGGTCATTAACCCCCCAAAGGCTTTTAAGTAACACGACTGTTTAAACGAGTCACATTGACGTACCCAACTACAAAAGAGTTGGGGGAAATTGCTCGATCAAGCGGTATGCTATATACCGTAACCCAAGCCCGTAAAACGGAAAATAATTAAAAGTATTTACCTTTGCAAGTATTGTCCTTAATTGATTAAATCACAGATATCTTTTACTGGGCTCCTACTCTGGAACGAAGGTTTTAAAATAACCTATTAGAATCCTAACGGGTCTTTATATTAGCCGTAGCCTAGACCGGTCAGTTTCAAAGGATAGATACGGTTTAATCGCGTGAAAGGCGAAAACCGGGAATGGAATGTGATTTGGACCCAACAAGCTCGGAGACTCATTTTATATGGGTATAACAATCACACTCTGGAATTTGAGGTCAAAACAATATGGTCTGACCCGCATCGGCTAATTTATGTAAACTAGTTACATAAGCCGAACCGGGCGCGCAATAGGCGCAACGGGTAACCGTAAGATTCCTACACTTGTTTCCTAAGTCAATATGCCTTAAAGAGGTTGTGGTATCAGTAGGATACCTTCCGTAATGTCCGTAACGAGTTTAAGTTCATTATACGCCCCGTAGGGGGTTTTCGGTCATTTTAAAGACTTTTAAAAGGGCTTTCTGAGTTCTACAGGAAATCTGAGTTTCCCGAACAGTTTATAAAGTCCAAAATACTTTATTTATTATTTAAAATCAGTAGCAACTGAAATCGGGTCAAAAGACCTTGTAGAACTCGAGTTATGGCCAAAAAGGGCATATTCGGTATTTACCGAACCGTAGCCATAACCGCAGGTTATGAGCAGGTTAAAATTAATTAAAAATCTTTAAAAATCCCAAAATATTATTTTACAACAGTGAGTAAAAGGTTTGGTGTCGAAATCTTGGTTTAGGTAGGCGTTATGCTAATCGCGCCGTTTATTATAAAAGTTTCCTTTAATTGTGCTATTTAGCATAACTCCTATTCTAGACCCCGGATTGGCGTGAAACTTTAGGGACATGCTTAGAATTTAGTAAGCAAGGTTATGGTCCCTTCACGTGTCCGAAATACTCGTTTTATTTTAAAAAGGCGTTACGGTCAACTTTTAAGCAATTAACGGAAATGCGTAAAAGACTCGGACAAACAACGAACCGGTCACAGAGGGTGATACTATCATGTAACCTAGTCCTAAGAGTGTCCTAAGGCATATCTACATTACACTAAAACAGGTCAGAACTGAAGTTAAAGCAAAAGTCAAACTTTTGCGACTTTCGGCTCCGAACCGGGTCAATATAGCAAATGGCCGAATCAAACAAGTTTAGACAAGTTAGTATACTTATTACCATGTTTTGTAAGTGTTCAACAGGTTACATATCACCTACATTACAGATTATGCAAGAAATCACAAAATGACTTTCTGTTGACTTTTTAAGTACACGTTTGACTCGACATTTGATCTAGTTAGAGTGGTGATCAGGGGGAACCCTTTTAGGGGTTTATTACCCACATAAATACCAACACATAACTACTTTTTATTCGACAATTCACTGGACCATTCGTGATTTATCGCAAAGTCAATCGTTAGTTACGACGGATTGACTTTTAGGCTAAACTAAGCAAAAACAAAGCCATAGAAGGTTTGGCATACTTACAGAGGCTTAGTGCACGACTTAGGATTATAGAAGAACACTTGGGAGCTTCAGGAATGATCAGAGGATGTGTTTTGAGGTGTGGTGAACTTATGCACAATGTAGGCCTATTTGTAGTGAAAGAATGGCCTCTAGATCATTACAACTCAGGCTACAAGTGAGTATGGATGTTCAGCAGGTGTCCTAAGGTGCTAGGGGTCAGGTAGAGGGCGTCCATGCTTCATTGATTGCTCACAAGTTCGTCTACAAGCCAAATCATTGAATCTGCCCATACTTTCTGCATCTGGGCGTTTCACGCGGCCCGCATTAGTTTTCCTTCAGCTTGTACGCGGGCCGCCTTAGTTTGTATATCAGAACGCGTAACCACAGAAGGCTCGCGGCCCGCGTTAACTTACTCAATATCTTTACGCGGCCCGCGTCAGGTCTAATTTTCAGGATTTTTGAATCTTTTGTAATCATTGCCTAAATCGTTGTAATTAATAACGAAATCCTTGGTAATTAATAACCTGACCTTTCGGGTTTGAAGGGGTAACTTTGCGATATGGCCCTCAGTCATTTACAATTAAGGGCCTCGTGCCATTTACCCGTACTGTCAAGCCCCCGGTTAGTTTAATTACTATCCGAAAAGCCTTAACTTTCATTGTTGACGCTTTTAGCCCCTCTCGTACGAATTTGATCATAACTTTCTCGTTTTAAAACGGAACTACGCGGAATTTATATAATACATTCTAGTGAGCGCATTTTACTGTTACAAAACCTCGGGTTCGTCAAAGGGTCACTCAGAGGTATAGTTAAACATGTTGACACAATTAACCCCTGTAGCTTGTAAACTCTCACTTTCTTCCGCGTTTCGCTCCGTACGATCCATGATTTATCCGTTTGAAGGTACGAGCATCAATTAGGGTTATTATACAGTATATTTACCCTTCATTGACATTTATAACCCTCGAATTTACATACTTTCAAGGTTTGTCAACTTTAGTCCTTTATTTCATATCAAATGCCACGTGTAAACTAATGACACGTGTTAACACATTATTGGACACAAAATTTCGAGGTGTTACACGAGGCAAGACATGATAGATTTCTCAAAGACTTCATAACACTAAATTGCGATATATTTTAAGATTCAAAATTTCATTTCAATATAATCGAATAACACATTGCATTGTTCAATAAGGAGGGACAACAATCGGGAATTTCATAACTAAAAACGTCAAAATGCATCAATAAATTAGATGTGTACCGAAATCCACCCTAAGTAGTTTCTTATGATAGCATCATCAAACATATCCTGCAACATGTATAAACTATCCGTTAACATGGTACCGCTACCACACTCATCCCTAGTGTTATTTATTCAGTCACATGAAGTTTAGGGGTACTGTCACACCCGGACCCTCAGCGGAATGTTACAGACCATGATGATTGTCCCTAGCTCATGACAACTTTTATAGGTTTAATAATAAAACATGATCGAATTCAATTTGTCACACTTTACAAAGAGATCTCAAATAAATCATCGAGTATTCAAATTCCTCACACATAAATTAAAATCCAATTTATTAATCTTAGGCATGTCCTACATGTCTTGTCTTCAACTCTATATCATACTTGTGTACCTGTATCATGCATAAAAAGGTTTTTGGGTCAACATAAAGTTATTGAATAGATCTAAATTTAAATGATGTGTTGTAACACCTCGAAATTTTGTGTCCAATAATGTATTGACACGTGTCTTGAGTTTACACGTGGTATTAAATACTAAATAAAGGACTAAAGTTGACAAACCTTGAAAGTATGTAAATTTGAGGGTTATTGTAACATCTTGTTTTGTGAACCAATAAAATTATATTTAAAATTTATAATTTATATATTGTTGAACGACTAAGTAACGAGTAAAATGGTTAGCTGAAATATTTAGTTGAAATATGAGACATCTGTACAAGCCCTGGTTATTATAAGAGACCGTTTAATATTAATAATTAAATATATTATTTTATTTACCTCACTCCGTTTTTAATGAAACTTAGGTTAAAACGTAGATAAAAATATGCTCGTTCTAATGATATATTCGTCGTTTTATAAAACGTCATATTTTAAAAGTTATACAAGAAAAACGAGTGAAGCAGCTGAATTAATATAACTAAGCTAGCTAGCTAGCACGTCAAGCTACCTAGCAAGCACGTCAATGTCCCACATCGCCCAGAAAGGAATTGAGGTGCCTGCTTGCTTCATATATATATAGGAATTAAATTGTAGGATTTTAGATACACCAAAATTTTAACGGGAACGCTCTAGTATTGAGAATCCCACGTATACGATACCCCGTTGGGTGTTGTTAGTAGTCTTTTTTGGAGCACGAGTAGGAGCGGGAGTAGGGAAACTCTACATCAACGTGCCGTAGATAGTCTTGAGGTATACTCTCGTTTAAGTTTATGTTTAGTTATTTATTATTTATTTTTAGTAGTTAATATTAGTTTTATTATTAGTAATAATATATTAGTGGTAGTAATGTTAGTATTATTTTTAGGTACTAGGGTTATTGTCAGGGGCGGGTATTGGGTAGCCTAGCCTTAGTTAGGCATGGACTGATCAACCATGCTTAAACAAGGTAGGGTTAACCAATATCCAACCATGATAATGACTAGTTAGGTGTACCATTACCTAACTTAGGATTATGTAAATTGTGTCAGGACCTTGAGATAGTACCTGATCATACTAGCAATTGTATCAACGGTTAGCTACTAGCAAGAGGTGAGTTTTATGAATGCTTTTCAAATGTGAACATGCTTGTCCTAAACTGTAATAATATGGCATGACTGTTGTACGCATGTATATAACCTGAGCATGACATACACATGATATTTGTGGTCCCTTATACGTGCCGCTATGGCGGGATTTGTCGGTACTACACATGTGGTGTAGTGGGCATTAACTGTATGGTTATGTAAGTTACGTGGTAACGTTGGGTTATGATAACATGGGCAGGTATAAGTCATGATTAAATAATGTGAATTGTAAATTGTATATATTCATAAACTCACCAGTGTAATATCTGACGTCTTTTAAGCATGTGTCACAGGAAATGATGGTTAGTCGTGGGCGGGTTGTTTATCTCGGATAGGCGTGACTAGTGAAATAAAGTATCTCAAACTTTCTTATCTGGTGGAAATTTTGCGTGATCAGCTAATAGTAGTTTTACCAAACTTTGTACCTTTAAGTTTCCAACTTTTGTACATTGCTGTTTGTATCAATAACGTAAGTGTTTACTGGTAAGTTGGTATCAATTGTGTATGGTGCATCATTATCTAGGTGTGGTGTCACAGTTGGTATCAGAGCCAAAGGTTTTAGCGAATTAGGTATTTGGTATGGATACCTAGGCTTCAACCTAAGAGAACACGCCAACTTATGTAATTTTTAGGATGCTCTGGCTGACTTTGAAATACAAATAATAGATAAATCCGGGTATGAACTTACTAAGGATATAGAGTCATTAGAAAATACCCATAGTAATAATTACAACCTATAAATCCTCATTTCGTTACCACTTTGTACACACTGCCCTTAACAATAATTACTCGTAAATCTTGTCTTCTTTACTCGTTAGGAGAAAATAATAGTAATAGTAATAATAATAATAATAATAATAATAATAATAATAATAATAATAAAATCTAAAAGATAAAATGTAATACGTAATGTTGTATACATGAAGTGCATATATATAATGATACTTGTATATTATTTGAGTAAGTAATATTTCTTCTCAATCAAGTATCATAGAGTAAAAAAAATGAAGGCGGCCAATAGCGTAGTTCATTGTTACTATAAATAGATGCCAAAATCCTTCATACAAATCATACACAACCTTCTCTCGCACATAAAGCACATGAGAAGAAAATGTCGGCAGAATCTTCAGTTAACAACAATCGTCAACCTAACCCATCAGTTAATCCTGCTCGTCATAGCGAACCTGTAAACTTAGGAGATGACATGATCGATCGGATTGCCGTCCGAGTTGCGCAAATCCTTGCCAACGCACAGGGACGCGCACGTCAGAATACAGAACGATCAGGGCAATCTGAGGGAAGCACTGCACCTACACCTACACCAACTCCACGAGAAGAACCTCGCCCGGAAAAGAAGGTAGATGATACGAAAGTATCTAAATCTATAGAAACCTCTAAATCAATCCTTTACACGTTTTAAGTCCATGACACGTGTCGATATATTAATGGACTTAAATTTTCGAGGTGTTACATCCTCACCCCCTTAAAAGAAATCTCGACCTTGAGATTTTCTAAAATACTGGAGAAATCTTTAAAGAATGTAATTACAAGACTTTCATTTCATGTAATCCTCTTTCATTCGATGGGAAGAAAGGTGCTATTGAGGCACATGAATGGCTAAGTGAGGTAGAAGCCATTCTAGACGTCAGTGATTGCCATGAAAGAAATAAAGTTAGGTTTGCTGTTCATTTGTTTAAATCCGAAGCCTTATTTTGGTGGAGGATACAAAAGCAAACTAGAGGTGATGATCTGGCACATCGCCTGAGTTGGAAGGAGTTTTCAGAACTGTTTACAAATTACTTCTGTCCACCAAGCGAAACTAACAGAATAGAAAAGGAATTTTTGCATCTTGAACTCGGGAATAAGACATACCGGGAATATGTCACCAAATTCAATGAAATGTCTCGAATAGTGTCTTACTTGGTGAACCCTGAAGAAATCATATTCGAAGATTCCTGTGGGGACTCCCCACAGAATATCGCACGTTTATCAAGTCTACCAAACCAACTACCTATCATGATGCGGTAGAAGCTGGGGCAACTATCGCCACTGAGATCCAACAAAAGAAAACCCCCCCGAAAAGGAAATGGGAAAACTACCAAGAACAAAAGAAACCCAATTACAGAGATTTCAAGAGGCAACGAGGACCCCCACCTAGGTGCCCAACTTGTGGAAAAGGACATTCTGGTCCATGTAACCAGTTAGTCTGTTGAAACTGTAAGAAACCTGGACACAACTATCGTGATTGTAGAGAGCCACGTAAGTGTTTTAAATGTGGAGATACGGGCCACTATAGTGATAGCTGTCCTAAGAGGAATGAGGAACCTAGTAAAGCCAGAGGGAGAGCTTTTGTTCTGAATACTGAAGAGGCTCGTAGGAACCCTGATGTCATAACAGGTACATTTCTCCTTAACAACTTTTATGCTAAAATACTATTTGATACTGGTGCTGATAGAAGTTTTATATCTGAGCACTTTAGAGTTTTGATTAATCAGACTCCTTGTAAGCTAGATAAGCCATTTATAGTAGAACTAGCAGATGGGAGGGAAGAAGAAATTGTGAGTGTGGTAAAGGATTGTACCATCCAGATTAGTAAGACCCCAATATCCATAGACTTACTACCACTGAAACTTGGAGAGTTCGACGTAGTAATAGGAATGGATTGGTTATCTAGTCACCAAGCTCAAATATTGTGTGATAAGAAGCAAATTCAAATTAAGGACCCAAAAGGGGGAACTGTAACAATTGATGGGGAAAGACCTAGTAAACCCATAAGTTTTATTTCCATGATAAAAGTATCCAAGTGTATTCAAAAGGGTCATTTAGCTTACCTAGTATATGCACTAAAGGCAAAGGAAGAAAAGAAACAAGAAGAGGTAGCAGTAGTGGCTGAATTCCCTGAAGTATTCCCTGAAGATCTTCCCGGATTACCACCTGACAGACAAATTGAGTTTAGAATCGACTTGATCCCAGGAGCAACCCATATTGTCAAAGCCCCGTACCGCCTTGCCCCGACTGAAATGAAAGAGTTGAGAAACCAACTCCAGGAGTTACTGGACAAAGGATTCATACGTCCTAGCACGTCACCATGGGAGCGCCGATTCTCTTTGTCAAGAAGAAAGATGGCTCAATGAGGATGTGTATTGATTATAGAGACCTGAATAAGATCACTATAAAGAATCAATACCCACTCCCAAGAATCGATGATCTTTTTGATCAATTACAAGGCGCAAGCTACTTCTCGAAGATAGACCTAAGATCTGGGTATCATCAATTAAAGGTTAGAGAAGAAGATATACCCAAGACTGCCTTTAGGACGATGTATGGTCACTACGAGTTTCTAGTGATGCCTTTCGGCCTCACTAATGCATCAGCTGCCTTCATGGACCTTATGAACCAAGTCTGCAAACCATACTTGGATCAATTTGTAATCGTCTTCATAGATGATATCCTAATCTACTCTAAGAGTAAAGAAACACACGAGGGTCATCTCCGTGCCATTCTTAAGTTACTAAAAGAAGAAAAACTTTATGCCAAGTTCAGTAAGTGTGAATTCTGGACTAGGGAAGTCCAATTTTTAGGGCATGTTGTTAATGAAAAAGGCATACAAGTGGACCCTACAA
Organism: Helianthus annuus; assembly: GCF_002127325.2. Lineage (NCBI taxonomy): Eukaryota > Viridiplantae > Streptophyta > Magnoliopsida > Asterales > Asteraceae > Helianthus > Helianthus annuus. The sequence goes on along the minus strand of NC_035433.2, from coordinate 137,407,291 downwards.
AGATTGAAGTAGTTAAGAATTGGGAGGCACCAAGAAATCCCACAGAAATTCGAAGTTTCCTAGGGCTAGCAGGGTATTATAGAAGGTTCATTCAAGATTTCTCTAAGATAGCGATGTCTCTAACGACACTGACTCAGAAAAATACCCCATTTGTCTGGGGCAGCCAACAAGAAGAAGCTTTTAATCTTTTGAAAACAAAGTTATCCAGTGCCCCAGTACTTGCATTACCCGAGGGTACCGAAGATTTTGTAGTATATTGTGATGCTTCTCATTATGGACTAGGGTGTGTGTTGATGCAAAGAGGCAAAGTTATCGCCTATGCGTCTCGACAGTTAAAGATACATGAAAGAAATTACACCACCCATGATCTAGAACTCGGAGCAGTAGTATTTGCCCTCAAGATATGGAGGCATTACTTATATGGAACTAAGTGTGTGATCTACACTGATCACCAAAGCCTAAAGTATATATTTGAGCAAAAGATGTTGAACATGAGACAGAGGAGATGGATGGAGTTGTTGAATGACTATGATTGTGAAATTCGTTACCATCCAGGAAAAGCTAATGTAGTAGCAGATGCCCTTAGTCGGAAGGACAAAGTTAAACCTTTAAGAATACGTGCATCTAGAATTGAAGTGAAAATAGGTTTACTAGAACGAATTAAGGATGCACAGACACATGCCCTGAAAGTTGAGCAGATTAACAAAGAAAGGATGGTGGGAAAACAAGAACTACTTGTTAAAGGAGAAGATGGAATACTAAGACTCCACAATAGGATTTGGATACCTATTGTGGGAGGACTCAGGGATATGGTGATGGAAGAAGCACATAGATCAAAGTATACAATGCATCCTGGTAGTACGAAGATGTACAAGAATATTCGAGATGAATATTGGTGGCCAGGGATGAAGCAATCAATCAACAAATATGTGGAAAAATGCATGACGTGTTCACAGGTCAAAACAGAACATCAAAATCCTGCAGGATGTTTAATCCAACCCGAGATCCCTGAATGGAAATGGGAGATGATAACCATGGATTTCATTACTAAACTTCCACGAACTAAGAATGGTCACGATACTATTTGGGTTATAGTAGATCGTTTAACTAAGTCCGCTCATTTCTTGCCAATACGAGAAGATTATAAAATGGATAAATTAGCAAGAATTTATGTCAAATAAATTGTCACCCGTCATGGAGTACCTATCTCCATTATATCAGATAGAGATAGTCGTTTTACGTCCAGATTTTGGCAAAGCTTCCAAAAGGAATTGGGAACCAAAGTAAATTTAAGTACGGCTTATCACCCACAGACAGATGGCCAAAGTGAAAGAACCATACAAACACTGGAAGACATGCTTAGGGCATGTGTGATAGACTTTGGAGGAAACTGGGATGAGCATTTACCTCTAATAGAGTTTGCATACAATAACAGTTATCACGCAAGCATCAAGGCGGCTCCGTTTGAAGCACTATATGGAAGGAAGTGTCGTACCCCAGTTTGTTGGACTGAGATTGGTAGAAATCCATTAGCTGGACCCGAAATTATTGAAGAAACTACCAAAAAAATCATACAAATCCGAGAAAGAATGAAGACTGCTAGAGATAGACAAGGTATAACTTAAGGTCTCGCCTTGGAAAGGTATCATTCGTTTCAGGAAGAAAGGAAAACTAAGTCCGCGCTATATTGGACCATTTGAGATAATCAAAAGAGTTGGTCCTGTAGCATATAGGTTAAAATTGCCAACAGAATTACAAGGAATTCATGACACGTTTCACGTGTCAAATTTAAGAAAGTGTCTAGCGGACGAGTCACTTAAGATACCCTGGCAGGAGATCCAGATCAATGACAAGTTGAACTTCACAGAGCGCCCCATTCAGATCATAGATCGACGCATAAAGAAATTAAGAAACAGGGAGTTTCCTCTAGTACGAGTCAAATGGGATGCAAGGAGAGGACTTGAAGAGACATGGGAAAAAGAAGACGAGATGAAACAAAAATATCCACATCTCTTTGCTTAAATTTCGCGGGCGAAATTTCTATAAGGTGGGGAGAGTTGTAATATCCTGTTTTGTGAACCAATAAAATTATATTTAAAATTTATAATTTATATATTGTTGAACGACTAAGTAACGAGTAAAATGGTTAGTTGAAATATTTAGTTGAAATATGAGACATCTGTACAAGCCCTGGTTATTATAAGAGACCGTTTAATATTAATAATTAAATATATTATTTTATTTACCTTACTTCGTTTTTAATGAAACTTAGGTTAAAACGTAGATAAAAATATGCTCGTTCTAATGACATATTCGTCGTTTTATAAAACGTCATATTTTAAAAGTTATACAAGAAAAACGAGTGAAGCAGCTGAATTAATATAACTAAGCTAGCTAGCTAGCACGTCAAGCTAGCTAGCAAGCACGTCAATGTCCCACATCGCCCAGAAAGGAATTGAGGTGCCTGCTTGCTTCATATATATATATAGGAACTAAATTGTAGGATTTTAGATACACCAAAATTTTAACGGGAACGCTCTAGTATTGAGAATCCCACGTATACGATACCCCGTTGGGTGTTGTTAGTAGTCTTTTTTGGAGCACGAGTAGGAGCGGGAGTAGGGAAACTCTACATCAACGTGCCGTAGATAGTCTTGAGGTATACTCTCGTTTAAGTTTATGTTTAGTTATTTATTATTTATTTTTAGTAGTTAATATTAGTTTTATTATTAGTAATAATATATTAGTGGTAGTAATGTTAGTATTATTTTTAGGTACTAGGGTTATTGTCAGGGGCGGGTATTGGGTAGCCTAGCCTTAGTTAGGCATGGACTGATCAACCATGCTTAAACAAGGTAGGGTTAACCAATATCCAACCATGATAATGACTAGTTAGGTGTACCATTACCTAACTTAGGATTATGTAAATTGTGTCAGGACCTTGAGATAGTACCTGATCATACTAGCAATTGTATCAACGGTTAGCTACTAGCAAGATGTGAGTTTTATGAATGCTTTTCAAATGTGAACATGCTTGTCCTAAACTGTAATAATATGGCATGACTGTTGTACGTATGTATATAACCTAAGCATGACATACACATGATATTTGTGGTCCCTTATACGTGTCGCTATGGCGGGATTTGTCGGTACTACACCTGTGGTGTAGTGGGCAATAACTGTATGGTTATGTAAGTTACGTGGTAACGTTGGGTTATGATAACATGGGCAGGTATAAGTCATGATTAAATAATGTGAATTGTAAATTGTATATATTCATAAACTCACCAGTGTAATATCTGACGTCTTTTAAGCATGTGTCACAGGAAATGATGGTTAGTCGTGGGCGGGTTGTTTATCTCGGATAGGCGTGACTAGTGAAATAAAGTATCTCAAACTTTCTTATCTGATAGAAATTTTGCGTGATCAGCTAATAGTAGTTTTACCAAACTTTGTACCTTTAAGTTTCCAACTTTTGTACATTGCCGTTTGTATCAATAACGTAAGTGTTTACTGGTAAGTTGGTATCAATTGTGTATGGTGCATCATTATCTAGGTGTGGTGTCACAGTTATAAATATCAACGAAGGGTAAATATACTGTATAGTAACCCTAAATGATGCTCGTATCTTCAAACGAATAAATCATGGATCGTACAGAGCGAAACGCGGAAGGAAGTGAGAGGTTACAAAACTACAGGGGTTAGTTGTGTCAACATGTTTAATTTATACCTCTGAGTGACTAGGGGTGCAAACGAGCCGAGTGGCTCGCGAGCTACTCGAGATCGGCTCGAGAAAAAGCTCGAAATGAGCCGAGCTTATCGAGCCCGAGCAGAGCTTGAGCCTCAAAACAAAGCTCGTTTGTTTACCGAGCCCGAGCTCGAGCCTCACATGTGAAGCTCGTTAGGCTCGTCGAGCCTTATCGAGCCTTAGTGTAAACGAGCCGAGTCGAGCCGAGCTTATTCAAACTTGTTTACAAGCCGACGTCGAACCTAAAAAATAAGCTTATTTTGTAAACGAGCTCGAGCCCGAGCTTTACTTATCGAGCTCACGAGCCTAAAAAGTCTATTATTTATATTATTTTTATTTAATATATTAACTAATAGATAATTAACGAGCCGAGCTCGAGCCTTGAAAATAAAGCTCGAATCGAGCCGAGCTCGAGCTCACATAAAGTTAATCGAGCTCGAGCTCGAGCCTGGTCAAGCTCGGGCTCAGCTCGGCTCGTTTGCACCCCTATGAGTGACCCATTGACGAACCCGAGGATTTGTAACAGTAAAATATGCTCACTAGAATATATAATATAAATTCCGTGAAGTTCCGTTTTAAAACGAGAAAGTTATAATCAAATTCGTATGCGAGGGGTTAAAAGCGTCAAAAATGAAAGTTAAGGCTTTTCGGATAGTAATTAAACTAACCGGGGACTTAACAACGCGGGTAAAAGGCACGAGGCCCTTAGTGGTAAATAATCGAGGGCCAAATCGTAAAGTTACCCCTTCGAAACCGAAAGGTCAGGTTAATGATTACAAAAGATTTGAAAATCTTGAAAATCAGACCTCAGGCCGGCCGCGTAAGTGAAACAAGAAAGTTTACGCGGGCCGCGAGCCATCTGTAGATACGTTGCCTGACATAAGAATCCAGGCGACCCGCGTAAAGGTAGCCCGATCCTTCACGCGGGCCGCGTGCAACGCCCAGATGCAGAAACCTTGGACAGACTTGTTGTTTGAGCTTGTGAACGATCAATTGAGCATTAATTGAAGCATGGGCGCCCTCTACATGCCCCCTAGCACCCAGGGCCACCTGCTGATCATCCATGCTCCCTTGTAGGTTGAGTTGTAATGATCTTGAGCTTGGAAATTCACTATAAAAGCCAATGCATTGTGCACAAATGAATCACACCTCAAACCTGCATTCTAATCCACTTCTGGAGCTTCAAAGCACTCTTCTATCATCCTTAGTCGTGCACCAAGCTTCTGTAAGTATGCCAACCCTTTTATGGCCTAGTTTTTTCTTAGTTTAGCTTAAAAGTCAATCCGTCGTAATTAACGATTGACTTTGCGATAAATCACAAATGGTCCAGTGGTTTGTCGAATCAAAGGTAGTTATACGTTGGTAATCATGTGGGCTTTAAACCCCTAAAAGGGCACCCTCTGATTCCCACTCTAACTAGTCCGAATGTCGAGTCAAACGTGCTTAGAAAAAATCAACAGAAATGCTATTTTGAGATTTCTTACATAATCAGTAATGTAGATGATATGTAACCTGTTTAAACACTCATAAAACATGATAATAAGTATATAAACTAGTCTAAGCTTGTTTGATCCGACCATTTACTGTTTTGACCCGGTTCGGAGCCGAAAGTCGCAAAAGCTTTGACTTTTGCTTTCACTTCAGTTCTGACCCGTTAAAGTATGAATTAGATATGCCTTAGGACTCTCTTAGGACCAGATTACATGATGGTATAACCCTCTGTGATCGGTTCGTTGTTTGTCCGAGTCTTTTACACATTTCCGTTAAATGCTTAAAAGTTGACCGTAACGCCCTTTTTCATTTAAAACGATAATTTCGGACATGAGAAAGGATCATAACCTTAGTTACTGATTTCTAAGCATGTCCCTAAAATTTCACGTCAATCCAAGGTCCAGAATAGGAGTTATGCTAAATAGCGCAAATTACGGAAACTTTAGTAATTAAATGGCGCAATTAACATAACGCCTATCTAAACCCGGATTTCGACACCAAACCTTTTACTCACTGATGTAAAATAATATTTTGGGACTTTTAAAGATTTTTAATTATTTTTAAACCTGCTCATAACCTGCGGTTATGGCAACGGTTCGGTAAATACCGAATATACCATTTTCGGCCATAACTTGAGTTCTACAAGGTCTTTTGACCCGATTCCAGTTGCTACTGATTTTAAATAATAAATAAAGTATTTTAGACTTTATAAACTATTTGGGAAACTATGATTTCCTGTAGAACTCAGAAACCTCTTTTATAATCTTTAAAAAGACCGAAATACCCCTACGGGGCATAATATGAACTTAAACTCGTTTCGGGCATTATGGAAGGTATCCTACTGATACCACAACCTCTTTAACGCATATTGACTTAGGAAACCAGTGTAGGACTCTTACGGTTACCCGTTACGCCTTTTTGCGCGCACGGTTCGGCTTATGTAACTAGTTTACATAAACTAGCCGTAACGGGTCAAACTATATTGTTTTGACCCCAAAATCCAGAGTGTGATTATTATACCCATATAAACCAAGTCTTCAAACTTGTTGGGTCAAAATCACATTCCATTCCCGGTTTTCGCCTTTCACGCGATTAAACCGTAACTATCCGTTGAAACTGACCGGTCTAAGCTACGGCTAAATTAAAGACCCGTTAGGATTCTAATAGGTTATTTTAAAACCTTCGTTCCAGAATAGGAGACCAGTAAAAGCTATCTGCAATTTATTTCGATTAAGGATTTATACTTGCAAAGGTAAATACTTTTAACTTATTTTCCGTTATACGGACTTGGGTTACGGTATAGCATACCGCTTGATCGAGCACCAAATCTCCACCGTTGAGTGGATAATTGAATAATTTGATTGGCTCGTTTAAACAGTCTTGATTACTTAAAGCCTTTGGGGAGTTAATGACCATGTCCCGGATATCCCTGGCATCATTTTACGAAATGGCCACGACCTAAGCGCGGAGTGTAGGCGTACACTTGTCAGTGCATAAATAGATCGCTGTGGTGTGTCTATTGATCTTTAACCCGGACTAGATCCGGGCTACTGAACGCACAAGTAACATGTAGTTCGTTCACAAGATTATAATAATAAATAATTCTCCCAAGTTGTAAAAGGTTAATCTTGCCTCTGTGCATTTTAAACAAAAGATATTTTGTGCCATGTGCATTCAAACCAATTTTCAATCATTTTCCAAAATGAGTCAGTTGAATGTATTTACCAGTGTAAACTGACGTATTTTCCCAAAAAGATTAAATGCAGGTACTAAACGTAATTGGCTGGCTATAGCTCCTTAGCATCTTAAAGAGTCTCGCAAGCTTATGATGCCTTCGTCTGTTGAACAATACTTTTATTACTATTTTGATCCCCTGTGGATTTTATTTCAACAATGGTGATACTTTGATTTTACATTTAACGTTGAAATATATTTAACTTTATGCTTCCGCTGTGCATTTATATATTGTGTGGTTTGACTATATTGTTGCCAACTACGTCACGGTAATCCCCCACCGGGCCCACCGGTGAGACACGTGGAAATCGGGGTGTGACAGGTTGATATCAGAGCCAACGTTGAGTGAATTAAACACTATCCTTATGTGTTTAATCTCAATGACACAATTGCACATACTAGAGTCTAGACAAGGACATAGGACAAATTCGAAATTTGTTATTCCAGTTTGTCTCTTATCATTTATTGTCATTTAAAGATTTGTTAAGCAGGAAATATGCCACCAGCGATTAGAAGAGGAGGACGAGGCAAAGGGCCGATCACTACTCATAATGATCACGAAGCCGGACTATCAAGCATGCGAGCTCCTTCCAGCACAAGGAACAAGGAGCCTCAAGGACATAGAAGGAACCTCTTTGAGCCTGCACGACATTCTACCTCACACAGTTCGACACTGTCATACCGTCACTCATTTGGTCCAAATTCTAAGAATGATCCCAGTAACCCTCAACCTTCCTATATACCTCTCCAGCGTTCTGTATCTCACCGTGCCTTTGGCGACCCTACTCCTTACTTCCAAAGCCAGTTTAACCCGGCAGATTATATCCAAGAACCCGCGGGCTTTAACCCGTTGGGGCCAGAAGATCATTACTCCGAAGATAATGCGGAAGATATGGATGAGGACACAGATCCCATAGAACCTGCATGTGGTACACCCACACACCCTATCGCGATCTCTGATGGATCTTCTTTTCATGGTACACCTTATCAAGGGCCAGATAGTTTTCAAGCGCTGTTCAATCAGCATGAGTGGTACTTTACGCCCTCCCATCAGACATCACAACACCAGCAGCAGCAGCAGCAGCAAGATCCCTCCGAGGATCCACGATTCGTGGCAGCTACGCCACCGCCTCCGCCACCGGCTCAACCAGTAATACCTGATCCGCCAAGGCGTAGGAGATCGGGTGCACGTATGTCCACCCGCAGAGGGGAATTCCATTTCAGCACCCCTCGACACTCTAGTGGCAGTCACTATCCGCCACTGCAAGAAGAAGGACCATCAAGTCCAGCACAAGAGGCGAATTCTGCGCCGGTTGCACCAGCTGCACCGTCTTCGCCACCATTTGGGTATGATAACCCAATACCGGCATACACGGGTCCCTCAGCATACAACCCGTTTGATCAGCCGTCTCACACGCACTACAATTATAATTATGAACGCGACCCATACGTGGTAGCGGCTAGGTACAATGCCCGCTATCCAGATGGAGCTTATGGAAACCTAGGGATACCAGATTACTCAGCTCATGGGTATCCAACACCTCCTAGACCTCTAGTTCCACAACTGTCGCAACAACCACGTTTTTCTCCACCCGAACAGGAAGAAATCCTCCACCGTTTAACTCGTGTGGAACGAGATTTCGAGGAAGAGCGTAAGAACAACCGAGGATTTCTCAAAGGTCTAGCGAACCTGTTGAAGGGCAAGAAGAAGAAACGTGACCATTAGTCTATATATGTTCTAATGTAATTTCTATTTTAAAACGAGTCCCTGTGTGGACATCTGTTGTTTTAGTCCCTGTGTGGAAATTTATCATTTTTAGTCCCTGCGTGGACAATTGTATTTCAGTCCCTGTGTGGGCTTATCTTTTAGTCCCTGTGTGGACATCTATCTATGTATTTGGTCCCTGTATGGGCTTGTTTGCTGTAAACCTCTGCGTAGGGAATTATTTATCTGAAAGTCCCGTTTAGGGCGGCGTGTAATCATTAACATGATTAATGGAATGTTAGCTTATAAATTTCGTTATTATCATTATGTACCTTATCATATAAGTCAAAAAGAAAAAAAATCATTCCTTTTAAATTGCTCTGCCTAATATATAAAGAATTTTAAAGAGTGAAACCTAGCCAGGTGTCATTATAAGACCCGGCCAAGATGGTAAGACCTGATTAAAAGATTCAGATTTCGAGTTAACCTCTGTAAACATGTTAACGTTCATGACAGATGTGATTCGTTACAATCGCACGCGTCATTCTTATATAAGAATCCTTTTAAGGATTCCAAAGCCCAAATTTATGATTTGTAAATCATGGGTTAAGTCGTCAATAAAGATGATCATTTATTAAACATCCATTAGTGATGTAGTGCCTATTGGCCAAACTTATAAACATCCATTAGCGATGTAGTGCCTACGGGCCATAATTATTGTCATATAAGACAAAAGGCAGTGGTAGTCTATGACTCCCTGTCAGAAAAGGTAAAAGGACTACGGTTCAAACCTTCATGCCTTGATTCTCTGTAATCCCGGCTAAGATTATAAAAACGTCCTCGTGACTAGGCTTTTATGTCACTAACATTATTGTTTGTAATTAGGATAAGTTATATTCAAATCCTAAATAAAAGTAAGTAATAAATTAACCAGATATGGTCTCTGTTACCATGGTTAATGAATTGCCATAAAAGACAATTCCATAATAAACTCCTAAATAAAACTTTTTTGTTACCTTCTGTAGCAGATTCAAGTTACAACGGCTGATCCAAATGGGGAGAATAGTCATTCAAAAGAAGATGAATATGATAACGCCCAGGTTCATTTGACGGGTGCGGAATTGAAAGCTCTTGTCGACGGTGCTGTTAAGGCAGCCCTAGAACGATAGTACGAAGAGTATTCTGAATCCCGGAGCAGAACCACATCTAAACCTCACTCAAAACCAAGAACCCACTCAAAATCTCACAACAAACCACCATCTGAGCCTAAAAGGGACGATGATAATCACTCATCTAATGAGAACAGTGTCCATCCAGTAAAAGTGTATACTGATGCAGCTCGCGCCAGGGGTTGCACCTATAAATATTTCGTATCTTGCAAGCCCCGAGACTTCACTGGGGAGAAAGGCGCAGTAGATTGCATGACGTGGCTAGATGAGATGGACACCGTGGTGGACATCAGTGGTTGCGCAGAGAGGGATGTGCTAAAGTTTGTTTCACAATCATTTAAGGGCGAGGCCCTGGCTTGGTGGAGGTCACTGGTTCAGGCATCGGGGAAGGCTATTTTATACAGCATGAAGTGGGAGGAATTCATTTCTCTCATCAAGGAGAATTACTGCCCTCAACATGAGGTTGAAAAGATTGAGTCCGACTTTCTATCACTGGTGATGACAAACCTTGACTGTCAAGCTTACCTCACGAGCTTCAACACGATGTCCCGATTAGTTCCATATTTGGTAACCCCGGAACCAAAAAGGATAGCTCGTTTTATCGGTGGTTTAGCCCCCGAGTTAAAGGCAAGCGTAAAGGCCTCTCGGCCAGTGACCTTCAGATCTGTAGCTGACATTTCTTTGTCCTTTACTCTGGATGCGGTCCGACAACGGTCGCTGAGGAACAAAGAAGCTGAAATGAGAAAGCGTGAAGATGATACTTCACGAAGGTCGGGCAAGAAGCACCGTGGGAACGGTGACAATAAGAGAGGTTCTGAGTTGAGAAAGGATGGGCAACAGTCTGGTGAGAAGCCCAAGTGCAAGAATTGCAAAAGACACCACTTTGGAAAGTGTAGACTCGAATCGAACTCGCAGACTCAGTCGAAGTCATTTGCTTGCGGGTTATGCAAGTCCAAGGAGCACAAGACGTTGGATTGCAAAAAGATAAAATATGCAACTTGCTACGGTTGCAATGAGAAGGGGCACATTAAGAGCAACTGCCCTAAATACGCCAAGAAGCCTGAAGAGGCCAAGAAGACCAATGCGAGAGTCTTCAGAATGGATGCGAAAGAAGCAGTGCTAGACGATAACGTAATCACAGGTACTTTCCTCATAAATAATATCTTTGCAAGAGTACTTTTTGATTCTGGCGCTGATAAGTCCTTCGTAGATCATAAATTTTGCAATTTGCTGAATATGCCTGTCAAAGCCTTAAATGTGAATTATGAGGTAGAGCTAGAAGATGGCACCATAGAAACCGTCTCCACTGTGTTAGATGGGTGTGTGATATCCATTAAGAACCACTCTTTTCCTCTATCTCTACTTCCCTTTAAGTTGGCCGGTTTTGACATAGTATTGGGTATGGACTGGTTATCTCACAACCAGGCCCAAATCGTCTGGAACCGAAAGCAGGTGGTAATAAAGACTCCGTCTGGTGAATCGCTTACCATTCGAGGAGATACCCAGTATGGATTACCTTAGCAAGTGACTATGCTCAAAGCTTCAAAGTGTTTAAAGAAGGGTTGTGTCATCTACATGGCACAAGTGATTATTGATGAGCCTAAACCAATGATAGAAGACATTCCTGTCATTTCTGAATATCTAGAAGTTTTCCCTGAAGATCTACCTGGTTTACCACCAGATAAGCAAGTGGAATTCAGGATCAGTATCATCCCTGGAGCAGCACCTATTGCTAGAGCACCTTACAGGTTAGCACCAACCGAAATGAAGGAGTTGAGGACCTAGCTGGATGAGCTGCTAGCTAAAGGTTTCATCAAACCTAGTTCGTATCCTTGGTGAGCACCTGTCCTGTTTGTCAAAAAGAAGGACGGATCGATGCGTCTATGCATCGATTATCGCGAGCTTAATAAAGTCACGATAAAGAATAGGTATCCTTTGCCGAGGATCGACGATTTGTCGATCAGTTACAAGGGGCAAGTTACTTCTCGAAAATTGACTTGAGGTCAGGCTACCATCAACTGAAAGTCAGAGATGAAGATGTTCACAAAATCGCATTTAGGACTCGTTATGGTCACTACGAGTTCCTAGTGATGCCTTTTGGGCTCACCAATGCACCGGCTGCGTTCATGGATCTCATGAATCGCGTTTGCAAGCCGTACTTAGACAAATTCGTCATCGTTTTCATCGACGATATTCTTATCTACTCTAAGAACCAAGCTGACCATGAGAAACACCTTCGTTGTATTCTCAAACTCCTGCATCATGAGAAACTCTATGCCAAATTCTCTAAGTGCGAATTCTGGCTTCAAGAGGTCCAATTCCTTGGACATATCGTCAGCGAGCATGGCATCCAAGTGGATCCTGCTAAGGTAGAAGCTGTAATGAATTGGCAAGAGCCAAAAACGCCTACAGAGATTCGTAGTTTCCTTGGGTTAGCAGGATATTACAGGCGTTTCATTGAAAATTTTTCAAGTATTGTTGCGCCCTTAACTTCCTTGACCAAGAAGAAGGAAAAGTTTGTTTGGGGCCCTAAGCAGCAAGAGTCCTTTGATATTCTGAAGCAAAAATTGAGTAACGCTCCAGTACTGACATTGCCTGAAGGTACCGAAGAGTTTGTAGTTTACTGCGACGCATCGCACACTGGCATGGGATGTGTGCTCATGCAGAAAGGCAAAGTTATTGCCTATGCTTCAAGACAGTTAAAGGTGCATGAAAAGAATTACACCACCCATGACTTGGAGTTGGGTGCCGTTGTGTTTGCACTAAAACTATGGAGGCATTATATGTATGGTATCAAGTTTGTGATCTATTCTGATCATATGAGCCTTCAACATCTGTTTAATCAGAAGGAATCAAACATGAGGCAACGCCGTTGGATGGAGACTTTAAATGATTATGATTGTGAAATCAAATATCATCCCGGCAAGGCGAATGTAGTCGCTGATGCCTTGAGTCGAAAGGAAAGGGTGAAACCCATCCGAATCAATGCCAAGAGCATTAAAGTGAAGAATAATTTGATTGAAAGGTTGTTAGCTGCATAGAGAGAAGCTGTGTTAGAAGCTAACTACCCTAACGAGAAGCTAGGAGTAACTGAGGAGCAGTTAACTCTTGGTAAGGATGGAATTCTCAGATTGAATGGACGAATATGGGTTCCAATTTACGGAGGACTACGAGATGTAATTCTCCAGGAAGCCCATAGTTCCAAATATTCTGTTCATCCCGGAGCTGATAAGATGTATCAGGATCTAAAGGCAAATTATTGGTGGATAGGCTTGAAAAAGTCTGTAGCCGCCTATGTAGCCAAGTGCTTGACTTGTGCGTAAGTCAAAGCCGAGCATCAAAAGCCGTCAGGCTTGCTACAACAGCCTGTACTTCCCGAATGGAAGTGGGAATGTGTAACTATGGATTTTATTACCAAGTTACCCAAGACGAGGAAAGGGAATGACACAATATGGGTTATAGTCGATAGACTGACTAAGTCAGCACATTTCTTACCCATCAAGGAGACTTATAGCTCCGACATGTTAGCCCAGTTATACGTTGATAAGATTGTAGCCTTGCATGGTATACCTGTGTCTATTATCTCCGACAGAGATACTAGATACACGTCTCGTTTCTGGAAAAGCTTCCAGCAATCTTTGGGCACACGTTTGAATTTCAGTACGGCTTACCATCCTCAGACAGACGGTCAGAGTGAGCGTACTATTCAAACGTTGGAGGACATGCTACGTGCATGTGCTATCGATTTAGGTGGTAATTGGGATAAGAACCTACCACTAATCGAATTCTCCTACAACAATAGCTACCATACTAGCATTAAGGCTGCGCCTTTCGAGGCATTATACGGTAGAAAGTGTAGATCGCCTGTTTGTTGGGCGGAAGTAGGAGATGTCCAATTATCAGGACCAGAGATAGTCTTTGAAACGACAGACAAGATTGTCCAGATTCGAGACCGTCTCAAAGCTGCCCGAGATAGGCAGAAGAATTACGCAGATCCAAAGCGTAAAGATTTTCACTTCGAAGTAGGTGAAAAAGTGTTACTTAAAGTATCACCCTGGAAGGGGGTGATGCGTTTTGGTAAGAAAGGCAAACTAAGCCCGAGATACATAGGACCTTTTGAGGTTATCGAACGTATCGGGTCGGTTGCCTACAAGTTAAACTTACCAGAGGAGCTCAATGGAATTCACAATGTGTTCCACATCTGCAATCTGAAAAAGTGCTTCGCTGACGAATCACTGGTAATACCCCATACAGATGTGCATATAGATGAGAGCTTAAAATTTGTGGAAAAACCTTTGTCGATTGAAGATCGGCAGGTAAAGAAGCTTCGAAGGAAGCATGTACCAATTGTTAAGGTCAAATGGGATGCCCGTAGAGGTCCCGAATTCACGTGGGAGGTTGAATCTACGATGAAAGAGAAATACCCTTATTTGTTTCAGTAAATCTCGGGTCGAGATTTATTTTAAGGGGTTGAGGATGTAACACCTCGAAATTTTGTGTCCAATAATGTATTGACACGTATCTTGAGTTTACACGTGGTATTAAATACAAAATAAAGGACTAAAGTTGACAAACCTTGAAATTATGTAAATTCGAGGGTTATAAATATCAACGAAGGGTAAATATACTGTATAGTAACCCTAAATGATGCTTGTATCTTCAAACGAATAAATCATGGATTGTACGGAGCGAAACGCGGAAGGAAGTGAGAGGTTACAAAACTACAGGGGTTAGTTGTGTCAACATGTTTAATTTATACCTCTGAGTGACCCATTGACGAACCCGAGGCTTTGTAACAGTAAAATATACTCACTAGAATATATAATATAAATTCCGCGAAGTTCCGTTTTAAAACGAGAAAGTTATAATCAAATTCGTATGCGAGGGGTTAAAAGCGTCAACAATGAAAGTTAAGGCTTTTCGGATAGTAATTAAACTAACTGGGGACTTAACAACGCGGGTAAAAGGCACGAGGCCCTTAGTGGTAAATAATCGAGGGCCAAATCGTAAAGTTACCCCTTCGAAACCGAAAGGTCAGGTTAATGATTACAAAAGATTTGAAAATTTTGAAAATCAGACCTCGGGCGGGCCGCGTAAGTGAAACAAGAAAGTTTACGCGGGCCGCGAGCCATCTGTAGATACGTTGCCTGACATAAGAATCCAGGCGACCCGCGTAAAGGTAGCCCGATCCTTCACGCGGGCCGCGTGCAACGCCCAGATGCAGAAACCTTGGACAGACTTGCTGTTTGAGCTTGTGAACGATCAATTGAGCATTAATTGAAGCATGGGCGCCCTCTACATGCCCCCTAGCACCCAGGGCCACCTGCTGATCATCCATGCTCCATTGTAGGTTGAGTTGTAATGATCTTGAGCTTGGAAATTCACTATAAAAGCCAATGCATTGTGCACAAATGAATCACACCTCAAACCTGCATTCTAATCCACTTCTGGAGCTTCAAAGCACTATTCTATCATCCTTAGTCGTGCACCAAGCTTCTGTAAGTATGCCAACCCTTTTATGGCCTATTTTTTGCTTAGTTTAGCTTAAAAGTCAATCCGTCGTAATTAACGATTGACTTTGCGTTAAATCACAAATGGTCCAGTGGTTTGTCGAATCAAAGGTAGTTATACGTTGGTAATCATGTGGGCTTTAAACCCCTAAAAGAGCACCCTCTGATTCCCACTCTAACTAGTCCGAATGTCGAGTCAAACGTGCTTAGAAAAAGTCAACAGAAATGCTATTTTGCGATTTCTTACATAATCAGTAATGTAGATGATATGTAACCTGTTTAAACACTCATAAAACATAATAATAAGTATATAAACTAGTCTAAGCTTGTTTGATCCGACCATTTACTGTTTTGACCCGGTTCGGAGCCGATAGTCGCAAAAGCTTTGACTTCAGTTCTGACCCGTTAAAGTATGAATTAGATATGTCTTAGGACTCTCTTAGGACCAGATTACATGATGGTATAACCCTCTGTGATCGGTTCGTTGTTTGTCCGAGTCTTTTACACATTTCCATTAAATGTTTAAAAGTTGACCGTAACGCCCTTTTTAATTTAAAACGATAATTTCGGACATGAGAAAGGATCATAACCTTAGTTACTGATTTCTAAGCATGTCCCTAAATTTCACGTCAATTCGAGGTCCAGAATAGGAGTTATGCTAAATAGCGCAAATTACGGAAACTTTAGTAATTAAATGGCGCAATTAACATAACGCCTATCTAAACCCGGATTTCGACACCAAACCTTTTACTCACTGATGTAAAATAATATTTTGGGATTTTTAAAGATTTTTAATTATTTTTAAACCTGCTCATAACCTGCGGTTATGGCAACGGTTCGGTAAATACCGAATACACCCTTTTCGGCCATAACTTGAGTTCTACAAGGTCTTTTGACGCGATTCCAGTTGCTACTGATTTTAAATAATAAATAAAGTATTTTAGACTTTATAAACTATTTGGGAAACTCTGATTTGCTGTAGAACTCAGAAACCTCTTTTATAATCTTTAAAAAGACCGAAATACCCCTACGGGGCATAATATGAACTTAAACTCGTTTCGGGCATTATGGAAGGTATCCTACTGATACCACAACCTCTTTAACGCATATTAACTTAGGAAACCAGTGTAGGACTCTTACGGTTACCCGTTACGCCTTTTTGCGCGCACGGTTCGGCTTATGTAACTAGTTTACATAAACTAGCCGAAACGGGTCAAACCATATTGTTTTGACCCCAAAATCCAGAGTGTGATTATTATACCCATATAAAACAAGTCTTCAAACTTGTTGGGTCAAAATCACATTCCATTCCCGGTTTTCGCCTTTCACGCGATTAAACCGTAACTATCCGTTGAAACTGACCGGTCTAAGCTACGGCTAAATTAAAGACCCGTTAGGATTCTAATATGTTATTTTAAAACCTTCGTTCCAGAATAGGAGACCAGTAAAAGCTATCTGCAATTTATTTCGATTAAGGATTTATACTTGCAAAGGTAAATACTTTTAACTTATTTTCCGTTATACGGACTTGGGTTACGGTATAGCATACCGCTTGATCGAGCACCAAATCTCCACCGTTGAGTGGGTAATTGAATAATTTGATTGGCTCGTTTAAACTGTCTTGATTACTTAAAGCCTTTGGGGGGGGGGTTAATGACCATGTCCCGGATATCCCTGGCATCATTTTACAAAATGGCCACGACCTAAGCGCGGAGTGTAGGCGTACACTCGTCAGTGCATAAATAGATCGATGTGGTGTGTCTATTGATCTTTAACCTGGACTAGATCCGGGCTACTGAACGCACAAGTAACATGTAATTCATTCACAAGATTATAATATTAAATAAATCTCCCAAGTTATAAAAGGTTAATCGTGCCTCTGTGCATTTTAATCAAAAGATATTTTGTGCCATGTGCATTCAAACCAATTTTCAATCATTTTCCAAAATGAGTCAGTTCAATGTATTTACCAGTGTAAACTGACGTATTTTTCCAAAAAGATTAAATGCAGGTACTAAACGTAATTGGCTGGCTATAGCTCCTTAGCATCTTAAAGAGTCTCGCAAGCTTATGATGCCTTCGTCTGTTGAACAATACTTTTATTACTATTTTGATCCCCTGTGGATTTTATTTCAACAATGGTGATACTTTTATATTACATTTAACGTTGAAATATATTTACCTTTATGCTTCCGCTGTGCATTTATATATTGTTTGGTTTGACTATATTGTTGCCAACTATGTCACGGTAATCCCCCATCGGGCCCACCAGTGAGACACGTGGAAATCGGGGTGTGACATGTGTGCAAAATGCAACATATAAATTATATCAAATAAGGCATAAAACTAACCTTTTTTTAGTACTAATGTTGGAAAAAGTGAGCTTTTGTCTTCCTTTTGTATTTTCAGGACTAAAAGAGCTTAAACGAACAAAAGAAGCAAAAATGCAGCCAAATCTAACAATAATACAAGAAAATGAATAAACGTGGTGTGCTCGACAACATTTTCCCAAGCAAAAACAAGAGATCAGAGGCAGAACACGCCCTGTGCTCAATGAACACAGGGGCGTGCCCAAGTGTCTGCACAAAAGACAAAGTTGTAGAAGCTTCTATCACCCAACACGGGGGCGTGTTCACTGGACACAGGGCCGTGGTCAACGCAAAGATTCGTAGAATCTAAGCAAATCTTGATAGTACATATACGCTTCTGCACACGGGGTCGTGCCCAGCGGACACGGGGGCGTGGTCAACTAATGCAAACAAACTGCAATTAATGAAGAAAGAGAAGATGAGTGGACATGGGGTCGTGCCCAATGGACACGGGGCCGTGTCCGGGCTTCTGTGCAAGTTATAAATAGGGGTGATTGGCTCACTTGCAAACCATCCCATGGCAAACCACCTCTCTCACACTTCACCCACCCACCACCACCATCACAACCATCATCCATCATCCATCATCCATCATAGAGTGTGTGTAGTAGTCTCGGGATCCAAGATTGATAGTAAGAGTTCTTGACAATCAAAGGCCATGTTTGCTTAAGTCACTTACATCACTTGGTGAAGACAAGCATTTAGTGTAATACTTTTTATTTTTAATCTTTTCACACTTTTTATTTGGTTGTGTATTAATGACTTTAATAACTAGTTTCTTATGTTGACGGTGAAACTTCCTTATCATTTGTTTGTGGTGTCTTGGCGTTATTTTACTGTCTATATAAAATAAAAGATTTACACCATTCATATCTCCACGGTCTATATGGAGATATGTTGGCTACCTGGTCGGGGGTTAAGGGAATGGTTTGGTAAGCGTCTTGCTTGTTCAGTGTATAGATCCTGCAAGGACCTGGGTCAAGCTTAGTAGGACCTCCTTCAATACCCACTGGTATTGGATGGAGGGGGTTCGAATTTCTTGATCCCCTCATATGTAAACTACTATTAATATATTAACCCGGCTACTTAGGATTGTATCCCTGCTGACTCATGTTGGACCGGTTACGTGACCCTAAACAGTCAAGTTGAGTAGTTCATCATCATTTACAAAGGCGGAATCAATGCAAACAATGTCAAACAGCTTGTTTCCTTTCAATCCTTTACTTTACTGATTAATCCTGAGCTTTTACACAGTCAAATAACAGACGGACAACACCTCGGCTCAGAAACACTCACCAGATTCCGCTCCAAATGAACACACCACTCACACATATATAGACAAGCTGATTTCGCTTGAAACAGGTTCAAGCGGAATCACCAAGTTGGTGGTTCAAGCGGAATCACAAACTATCTTGATTTCGCTTGAAATAAGTTCAAGCGGGATCACATGAATAACCCACTTTTCTTGTTTCCAAACTTAATCTAACCTATCTAGACCTAAGACTCGATTAAGACATAGTAAACAGACATTCGGTGCACCAACAGATTCCCCCTTGGATGTTGACGAAGTCTTCGACGTCGAGTCTTCATTCTTGGTCTCTTTCCAAATTTGTCTTGTTATTGTAAAAGCATTCTCTTCATAGGTTTACGATCTCATCCTAACTCTATCTTTAATCTTCCAATCTCCCATTTGACTGTTGATCCAGATTTTTGACTCCCCCTTTCACAGACTCCCCCTCTCGGTATGCTGGGACTTGAAATCTGGTTCAAACTTTGACTTTTTGGTGCCGTGGGGATTTTGAAATCCACAACCTGTTTCTCAAACATATAACATTAATCTATTGATTTTCAACAATAAATCTCATAATCAATCAGTTTTAGAAATTCACTCAAGTATTCAGATCCAAGTTAATGACCCTGATTACTCAATTAATCTACCAAGTCCAACTTAATGACCTTGGTTGATTTCAGACAAAACAAACTGATTTAGTTCAAGAATTTTCAATTAATTTAAGAAAATAACAAGTTTCAAGTTAGTGAACTTGTTTTTTACTTTTCATCAATCATATTTTAATCAAAATAAGCTCTCCTCATCCTCCAGTCCAGAAACTTCCTGCATCTGCTTCAACTTTGAGAATCAGACAATCAACTTACTACTCTGGTTTGTCGGAAAATAAAGCAGAAATGAAAAATCTTTTTGGATTTTCTAGATAGTTTCTAAACTAAGAATGAAATACAGAAACTTAAATGTAATGAAAGTAAACTATTTACAAACATATTTTTGGTGAGCGTGTTAGGGAATCATATCAATTATCAGATAAGTTACAAGTACCATTAAGCTTTATCGATATGTTGATCCACTTAAATTCTCACACAATTTTCAATCTGTTCAGGATACGAATTAGGTGAAATAAGAACTTAAACTCATTCATGTGTCCCACCTCTTGAATATACTCCCGTATCCAGATCCCAATATTCAGTCTTACAGGTGAATATACCACAGATGATATCTGTAAGGGGTTAGATGCAAAACCGTGAGAGCTCAGGTCAGAACTTCCGTTCAGCAGAGAGATGACGGTTCGACTTTCAGTGTGTCCCCTTTAGAGGATCTTTTTTACAACAGCAATGATTATCAATTTTATTGTTTAATCATTAATGTTGAGGGTTGCGCTATGTTTCAAGCAATGCGGAAAGTATTATTCGTGTGACAACCCGACTTCTTGAGGTTAGTATTATCCTATTCCCCGACTCCTTTGTTGTATTTACATATCCTAGATCAGTGTGTTAGTGAGTATATGTTGCAAACCTGTACTTGTTAATGAGTAACGTATTGGAATACTGGATTTTGCTAAGACATCTTTCAACCAAAGATCCTTCGACCGAAAGGTCCAACCTTCGAAGGATCATATAACCGAAAGATCCAGCCTTCGAAGGATCACGAAACATAACCTTCGACCCAAGATCTATCCTTCGACCCAGGATAGGACCCTTCGACAATCCTTCGGACTAAGAAGGATCCTTCGAGCCAAGACCCAATCCTTCGATGTGAGGCCTTAACTTTCGGCCCAACTCGTTACCGGCCCAAACCCCCACCTATATTAAACAGCAGTTACGTAGAAGGCATAGAGTCAATCGAACAATTCCAAACCCTAGAAACCTTTTGGGCGACGGCAGAAATCAGGAACCTCCTGTTGTGTTCATCATCATATTCTCATCCATCATTCGGTTAGTATAATCCTTTGCATATTGTTCCTATGTGATGCTCTCAATTACATGATCTTGTTTGATAGATAGTTCATGCATGGAGCTAGGGTTTAACAGGTAGGTGATTGATTGACGATTTCTGTGATATAATGTTGATTGATGTTATTGTTCCACGTTCTTGTTTCAATCGATTAGGGTTAATTTGGTGAATGGGTTCGGGTCGTTGTAGAACCGGACTAGGGTTAATCGGTTGTATTCTAGCCAATCGGATAGGCTATTGATTATTGTTGTTCGGTTATCATGATCTGTTTGAACATTACATCGTACATTAGAGCACAAGTATGCACTCATTCACACACGTTCACAGACCGACTCCTGGTGAAAACACAAAACGTGATTGCTGGATCGTATGATTAGGGTTTCTGTAACCGAAAGATGCTGTAATTGATTGTTAATTGTTAAGTGTAACCGAAAGATAACTGTGGTAGTCGAAGGATAACTGGCACGTTCGAAACATAGCAATTGGTTCGAAACATAGCAGTTGGTTCGAAACATATCTGTTGTGATCGAAAGATGAGTGTACCGAAACATATATATATTATGATCGAAAGATGAGTGTATCGAAACATATCCGTTGTGTTCGAAAGATGAGTGTACCGAAACATAACTGTTGTTGTCGAATGATAACTGTGAATCGAAAGATGACTAATGTGTCGAATGATTAAATGAGAAATGATACGTGTTGTGCTTGTATGCAAACTGACTGTTATGTGTAACTATCATAGGGCTTGGTAAATCACTGTTGTTAAAAGAGTAATTAATTCTACCGAGCAATCCCAGGTGAGTTCACTACATTCGAGCATGCGTCCCAGTGGTTGGGGACAGTCAGTGGGTATTCCATGGGGGGAATGAGTCTTTGGGTAAAAACGAGTATATTGGTTAATATTCTCACCTATCATCATTTGTAAGTCCCTCATCGGGTATTAGTTAGTAGCGCTACTTAGGTTTGGCACCCTCACCCCGTGCCTGTAGAGGACGGAGGTGAACTAATGACCCAGTCTGGCCCAGTACTAGATAGGAGTACGTGGGAAGGGCAGTCATGTATTTCAGGAGCCGTCCGTGTTTGGAAATGAGATATTAACAATATTACTTGCATTGGGTATTGAACTATTTTATATACAACGGGTAATCAAACGTTTTCTAAAACTGTGAACTCGCCAGCTTTGTCTGATACACGTGTTACATGCTCGCAGGTCCTTAGGTACTTGGAAAGCAGGAACTTGCTGGCTGGAGGGCGCGAGTGGTCATGGTTGCTTGATGGATTTATTATTAGACATTTGTTTACTATGATTGATTGGATAACATTTATATTACGATACATTAACGCTTCCGCTAAACTTATGGTTTTTGAATAACTTATGTTGGGATTTCAGTATCTTTAAATAATGAAGTTTTATTTCAAACTTGTGATTCAATGTAATTGGTGGCTCATTGCTAGTCGTCACACGCCTAGCAGGGACACTCCCTAGGTGGTAATTTTGGGGGTGTGACAGTTTGGTATCAGAGCCACTGGTTATAGTGAATTGGTTTTAAAAATGTTTTATAAAACCAGACTATAACTGAACTGATACGACATACTGATACGACATGGACCATGACACTCAGCTCCAGGCAGCAAGGTTCGTCTCTTGTTTACTATTGTATAATACAGTTAGTACATACTCATGATTGATATCACACTCGAACGCACACATGCCATTACAATACGAATTATTATGCTACCTGTCCATACTACGTGTTTTTAAGAGTAGGACTCTTCTTGTGTTTACATGATCTATGTTGTGATATCGACGGTCGTACTGTATGAATTAGGGGAAACCTTCTAACATGAGTAGGGAGGAACTGAGATAAGCATGCAAATCAGGTTATTATTATGGGTGCACACATAATAACAACGTGGGGTGCATGTGAGTCCCAGTAAATCTCGACTAGTGTGAAAAAGGAATCCCGCGTTGTTAGTCAATGTTGTATTAGAACCTCGAAAACTGTGAATACTATAGCAATACTTGACATTCGCCTGAAATGGTCTGTTAATTTGTTACTTCTTCCCATACTTATAGAATCATGAACGGACGTGGTGGAGGTCGTCGTGGTGGACGCGGTGGGCGTGGTGGAGGCCGCGGTGGCGGACAAGGCGAAATCCATATGACTCAAGCTGAGCTAGAGGCATTACTCAACGCCCAGGTGGCTGCAGCCTTGGCAGCTTATCAGGCTGGTATGACATGTACCA
The DNA here is from genome assembly GCF_002127325.2 of Helianthus annuus. Lineage (NCBI taxonomy): Eukaryota > Viridiplantae > Streptophyta > Magnoliopsida > Asterales > Asteraceae > Helianthus > Helianthus annuus. The sequence goes on along the minus strand of NC_035433.2, from coordinate 137,384,071 downwards.
GACATTCTTTCCTTTGAATCGTGAACTTGAGTCTTACTTGTTGGTTTATTTTCTTTCGTTAATAGGTCAGCCGGCGCCACAAAACCAGCCTCACCCACCGGTCTGCACTTTTAAAACTTTCATGGATTGCAAGCCACAGACCTTCAGTGGCACTGAAGGGGCTGTAGGACTTATACGCTGGTTCGAAAAGGCGGAGTCAGTGTTTGCGATATGTAACTGCCCAGTTGGGGATAGGGTAAAGTTTGCAGCAGGCACGCTTCAGGATGGTGCCTTGACCTGGTGGAATGCCCAGGTCCAACTGCTAGGTATTGAGGCGGCGAACGCCACTACGTGGGATGATTTCAAGGAACTGATGAGAGAGGAATATTGCCCTCGAGACGAGATACAGAAGTTAGAGAATGAGTACTACGATCTAAAAATGGTGGGGTCTGAAATTGAGGCGTATGTGAAGCGGTCGTACGAGTTAGCTGATTTGTGTCCGACTCTGTCCCGACCCATGTCCCGAAGAATCGAGTTGTTTATTAAGGGGTTACCTCCACGGGTGAAGGGTTTAGTTACAACGGCGAACCTCAATAACCTAACTCAGATTGTTAGATTGACGCATAAGATCGTTGACCAGGAAGTGGAGAGCGACTCATTGCCACCTCGTATTTCTAGCACTACCACAGCTGCCACTACTTCCACTGCATCTGCTGTTGATAGCAAACGTAAGTGGAACGAAGCGGACAAGGGGTCCAACTCTGCACAGCCTCAGAAGAAGACGGATACTGGCAGCACCCGCAGTTTCAGTCAGACGGCATCAGTAAATCAGAACTCGAGTAACAGATCAGGGCAGGGATCATATGCGGGGAAGCTACCCTTGTGCAGCAAGTGTGATTTTCATCACAAGGGGCAGTGTACTCGAGTTTGTTATCGGTGTAATCGACCGGGGCACAAGGCCAGGGATTGTAGGACCACACTTCCAGCTCAGCAGCAGCCAGCGCAGCAGGCGGGTAGGCAACAGCCTCAGCAAACTCAGGGTAATCAGAAAGGGTGTTATCAGTGTGGGGCCGAGGGGCACTTCAAGCGAGACTGCCCTCAGCTGAGACAGAACACAGGGGGTGGTAACGGGAATAACAATGCAGGGAACAACGGGGGTAATGTTGCGCGTGGGCGCGGGTTTATGCTGGGAGCTGGGGAAGCGCGGAACGACGGCAACGTGGTTACTGGTACGTTTTCAGTAAACGGTGTTATTGCTTCTATTTTATTTGATTCTGGTGCCGACTGGAGTTACGTGTCTTTAGAGTTTAGCTCCCAATTAGGGTTAAGTCCTACACTTCTTGTAATGAAACACATAGTAGAAATCGCAAATGGTAAAACAATCGAAGCTACACATGTTCTATTCGGGTGTAAAATCGATCTTCTGGGTCAAGTTTTCGACATTGACTTGATTCCTATTACTCTTGGAAGCTTCGACGTGATCGTTGGTATGGACTGGTTGTCCAAGTATCAAGCAGAGATTCTCTGCAAGGAGAAGATCATACGTGTTCCCCTTCCCAGTGGGGAATTTCTATCAGTTCAAGGTCATCGCAGCGGGACCCCAGTTAGCATTGTTTCGGCAATGAAGACTCAGAAGTATTTGCGTAAGGGCTATCCTGCTATATTAGCTCTTGTTACCGATTCATCGTCTGATGAAAGGAAGATCGAGGATCTTCCAGTTGTTCGGGAATATCCTGACGTATTTCCTGAGGAACTTCCTGGTTTACCTCCACATCGTCAGGTGGAATTCCAGATTGACCTCGCCCCAGCGGCAGCCCCAGTTGCTCGTGCTCCTTATCGTCTTGCGCCAGGAGAACTGCAGGAATTATCAAACCAACTCCAAGAGCTGTTGGATAGGGGTTTCATCCGACCTAGCTCTTCCCCCTGGGGAGCCCCAGTCTTATTTGTGAAGAAGAAGGACGGGTCCTTACGAATGTGTATAGATTATCGCGAGCTCAACAAGATGACGATCAAAAACCGTTATCCTTTGCCTCGTATTGACGACCTGTTTGACCAGTTACAAGGGTCGAGCTTTTACTCTAAGATCGACTTAAGGTCTGGTTATCATCAAGTGCGAGTCAGAGAGGAAGACGTTCCCAAAACCGCGTTTCGGACGCGATACGGTCACTATGAGTTCTTGGTTATGCCATTCGGGTTAACCAACGCACCAGCGGTTTTCATGGACCTCATGAACCGCGTGTGCAAGCCATACCTTGACGACTTCGTTATCGTTTTTATTGACGACATTCTAATTTACTCCAAGAACAAGGAGGATCACGAGCGGCACCTACGCCTTATCCTAGAACTCCTGAGGAGGGAGCAGTTGTACGCAAAGTTTTCTAAGTGTGATTTTTGGATACGGGAGGTACATTTTCTGGGGCATATAGTCAATGAGGTAGGCATACATGTGGATCCTGCCAAAGTTGACGCCATTAGAAATTGGGCGGCACCAAAGAACCCTTCGGAGGTGCGGCAATTTCTCGGTCTAGCAGGGTATTATCGCCGTTTCATTCAGAACTTCTCAAAGATTGCACAGCCACTCACCTCGTTAACACAGAAGAAAGTAGTTTACTCTTGGGGGACGAAACAGGAGGATGCTTTCCAGCTTTTGAAACAAAGGTTATGCAGCGCACCAATCTTATCTCTACCGGATGGCACTGAGGATTTTGTAGTTTATTGTGATGCTTCGATTCAGGGTCTCGGTTGCGTGTTGATGCAACGCGAGAAAGTGATAGCTTACGCTTCTCGACAGTTGAAGGTTCACGAGAGGAACTACACGACACATGACTTGGAGTTAGGAGCAGTAGTGTTTGCGCTAAAGATCTGGAGGCACTATTTATACGGTACGAAATGCACAATCTACACCGACCACAAGAGCCTTCAGCATATCTTCGACCAAAGAGAATTGAATATGCGACAGCGTCGTTGGGTAGAATTGTTCAATGATTACGAGTGTGCCATCAAATATCACCCAGGTAAAGCTAACGTTGTGGCGGATGCACTTAGCCGCAAAGAAACGAAACCTAAACGCGTTCGCGCATTACAGCTCACTATCCATTCCAGCCTTCCTGATAGGATTCGTACGGCCCAGACTGAGGCATTGAAGGAAGAGAACATTAAAACTGAGGGTTTGCGCGGTATGGAAAAACAGTTTGAACAGAGATCTGACGGTATCTACTACATCATGGGAAGAGTATGGGTTCCTCTGTTTGGTGATCTTAGAGAACTTGTAATGGATGAAGCACACAAGTCACGATATTCTATTCACCCGGGATCGGACAAGATGTATCACGATCTTAAGGTTATGTATTGGTGGCCGAATATGAAAGCCCTCATCGCCACGTACGTGAGTAAATGCTTAACTTGTGCTAGAGTTAAAGCGGAACACCAGAAGCCTTCGGGTCTACTACAGCAGCCAGAAATACCTAAGTGGAAGTGGGAACAGATCGCTATGGATTTCGTTACTGGATTACCAAGAACTCAGGCTGGAAATGACACTATATGGGTGATTGTTGATCGACTCACGAAATCGGCACATTTTCTAGCAATCAAGGAAACAGATAAGTTTTCGCAGCTTGCAGCAGTATATCTTAAGGAGGTAGTTGCTCGGCACGGAGTGCCAACTTCTATCATCTCAGATCGAGATCCGCGCTTTACTTCTGAATTATGGCAGTCTATGCACAAATTGTTCGGTTCGAAACTTGATATGAGCACCGCTTACCACCCACAGACGGATGGTCAGAGTGAGCGCACTATTCAGACACTTGAAGACATGCTGCGGGCATGTGTGATCGATTTTGGGAAGGGATGGGAAAGACACTTGCCGTTAATAGAGTTCTCCTACAACAACAGCTACCACACAAGTATTCAGGCAGCTCCGTTCGAAGCATTGTATGGGCGGAAATGTCGTTCTCCTCTCTGTTGGGCGGAAGTAGGTGACAGTCAACTCACAGGTCCTGAACTCATTCTGGAAACTTCGCAAAATATAGCTCGGATAAGGGATCGTATGGCAGCAGCGCGTGATCGTCAGAAAAGTTATGCTAACAAGCGTAGAAAGCCTTTAGAGTTCGAAGTTAATGATCGGGTTATGTTGAAAGTTTCACCGTGGAAGGGCGTTGTACGCTTTGGGAAGCGTGGCAAGCTTAATCCACGTTACATTGGGCCATTCAAAATTCTTGAGCGGATCGGTAAAGTCGCTTACAGACTCGAGTTACCTGCGGAATTAGGTAATGTTCACAATGTCTTTCATGTTTCGCAACTAAAGAAGTGTCTGGTTGATGAGACACTGGTTGTGCCATTTCAAGAGCTCAAGTTGGATGACAAGCTGCAGTTTGTTGAAGAGCCTATTGAAATCATGGATCGGGAGGTCAAGGTGCGTAAACACAGTCGAATTCCGATTGTTAGGGTTCGTTGGAATTCAAGGCGTGGACCGGAGTTCACGTGGGAACGCGAGGATCAGATGAAACTAAAGTACCCTCACCTCTTTCCCAAAGACAAGGCAGAGTCAAGCAAAACTAGTGAATCTCGGGACGAGATTCCTCTTCAAGTTGGGGATGATGTAACACCTGAGGAAAATCCGCAACAATCTTGAATCGTCACTTCACTCTCTTGTACCTGCTTGCCAAATTTCGGGACGAAATTTCTTTCAAGTTGGGGATGATGTGACAACCCGACTTCTTGAGGTTAGTATTATCCTATTCCCCGACTCCTTTGTTGTATTTACATATCCTAGATCAGTGTGTTAGTGAGTATATGTTGCAAACCTGTACTTGTTAATGAGTAACGTATTGGAATACTGGATTTTGCTAAGACATCTTTCAACCAAAGATCCTTCGACCGAAAGGTCCAACCTTCGAAGGATCATATAACCGAAAGATCCAGCCTTCGAAGGATCACGAAACATAACCTTCGACCCAAGATCTATCCTTCGACCCAGGATAGGACCCTTCGACAATCCTTCGGACTAAGAAGGATCCTTCGAGCCAAGACCCAATCCTTCGATGTGAGGCCTTAACTTTCGGCCCAACTCGTTACCGGCCCAAACCCCCACCTATATTAAACAGCAGTTACGTAGAAGGCATAGAGTCAATCGAACAATTCCAAACCCTAGAAACCTTTTGGGCGACGGCAGAAATCAGGAACCTCCTGTTGTGTTCATCATCATATTCTCATCCATCATTCGGTTAGTATAATCCTTTGCATATTGTTCCTATGTGATGCTCTCAATTACATGATCTTGTTTGATAGATAGTTCATGCATGGAACTAGGGTTTAACAGGTAGGTGATTGATTGACGATTTCTGTGATATAATGTTGATTGATGTTATTGTTCCACGTTCTTGTTTCAATCGATTAGGGTTAATTTGGTGAATGGGTTCGGGTCGTTGTAGAACCGGACTAGGGTTAATCGGTTGTATTCTAGCCAATCGGATAGGCTATTGATTATTGTTGTTCGGTTATCATGATCTGTTTGAACATTACATCGTACATTAGAGCACAAGTATGCACTCATTCACACACGTTCACAGACCGACTCCTGGTGAAAACACAAAACGTGATTGCTGGATCGTATGATTAGGGTTTCTGTAACCGAAAGATGCTGTAATTGATTGTTAATTGTTAAGTGTAACCGAAAGATAACTGTGGTAGTCGAAGGATAACTGGCACGTTCGAAACATAACACTTGGTTCGAAACATAGCAGTTGGTTCGAAACATATCTGTTGTGATCGAAAGATGAGTGTACCGAAACATATATATATTATGATCGAAAGATGAGTGTATCGAAACATATCCGTTGTGTTCGAAAGATGAGTGTACCGAAACATAATTGTTGTTGTCGAATGATAACTGTGAATCGAAAGATGACTAATGTGTCGAATGATTAAATGAGAAATGATACGTGTTGTGCTTGTATGCAAACTGACTGTTATGTGTAACTATCATAGGGCTTGGTAAATCACTGTTGTTAAAAGAGTAATTAATTCTACCGAGCAATCCCAGGTGAGTTCACTACATTCGAGCATGCGTCCCAGTGGTTGGGGACAGTCAGTGGGTATTCCATGGGGGGAATGAGTCTTTGGGTAAAAACGAGTATATTGGTTAATATTCTCACCTATCATCATTTGTAAGTCCCTCATCGGGTATTAGTTAGTAGCGCTACTTAGGTTTGGCACCCTCACCCCGTGCCTGTAGAGGACGGAGGTGAACTAATGACCCAGTCTGGCCCAGTACTAGATAGGAGTACGTGGGAAGGGCAGTCATGTATTTCAGGAGCCGTCCGTGTTTGGAAATGAGATATTAACAATATTACTTGCATTGGGTATTGAACTATTTTATATACAACGGGTAATCAAACGTTTTCTAAAACTGTGAACTCGCCAGCTTTGTCTGATACACGTGTTACATGCTCGCAGGTCCTTAGGTACTTGGAAAGCAGGAACTTGCTGGCTGGAGGGCGCGAGTGGTCATGGTTGCTTGATGGATTTATTATTAGACATTTGTTTACTATGATTGATTGGATAACATTTATATTACGATACATTAACGCTTCCGCTAAACTTATGGTTTTTGAATAACTTATGTTGGGATTTCAGTATCTTTAAATAATGAAGTTTTATTTCAAACTTGTGATTCAATGTAATTGGTGGCTCATTGCTAGTCGGCCTAGCAGGGACACTCCCTAGGTGGTAATTTTGGGGGTGTGACAATTCGGGGACTAGGTCAGAACTTCCATTCAGCAGAAGTCCCGGAATAATACCCCAGATATCACTGAGTATAAAGACCTAGTATTTCGGAAAGAGGAATCTTTCAAATGAGATTTCAGGTGTTACCTATATATCCAAGTAGTGTTCCCCACGAAATAAGTAAGTAAAGATTTATGTTTATATCCCGAACAAACCTACTAAATGTGTAAAAACCTATCGACACATTATCAGTGAGACTGTTTAACGCTTTATACTATACAAATCTTTAGCGTACAGTAACTGTCAAACCGATGTACTTTTTTAATTTTTTTTCAGCAAATTAATATATTAAAATTAATATCTACTACAAAAACACCAATTTATATAATAAAATTAAATTGAAATCATAAAATATTATGTCAATTTCTATTTTCAAGTTATATTTATGACATAAAATTACACTCCTAATCAAATTTTTGACATAAAACATATTGTAAAAATATAATTTTAATATAAATCAGTTAAACGGGTCAACCCGCCAACCCGACCGGGTTGACCCGAACCTGACCCGTTTAGCTAAATGGCTTTGCGGGTTCAACCTGAAACTGACCCGAACCCGTTTAGACTAAGCCCAAACCCGCAAATTTCGTGTTAGGTTCGTGTTGTGTTTTCGGGTCGTGTCAGAAATTCACACCCCTAAGAAAGGGTTGTAAGAGTTGGAAGAGGTGGGAAGACATTGGACCGTGTCTGCCTGGGGAAGAGGACGCGCAGAGGTTTGAACACATTTTTTAATGATATGTCTTCTAGAAAACAAACAGTCTGAAGAGCTAAACGTCTGCGCGTGATCTATGCGGCGCAGACATAAGAGGTCAGAAGAGGTTTTTCTGAAAAACAAACACCCCAAAAGTGTATCAAAAAGGTTGGCGAATTCACAGTTTCAGTTTTAAAGTCAAGTAAGTTTCAAATACATTAGTTCATTCAAAACATTTCATGGGTAGCTAACCCATGGTTAAGCCACTAAACCGTGTAGTATCGGGTACTTGACTGTAGTAAGTTTGATTGTACCAAGAACTATGATCTCACAAGGCTGAAATTATATGTAAGAAATTATAGTTATAAAAATGAATTTGTGAAACAATTTTGTTTAATGTATTTATTTAAAATATTAAAAAGTAGAGACAAACCTTATCCAAGAGCATAATATCACGGAAATTGGAAAACGGATGCTTCACTAAAAAGTCATCCGCAACGCTTATGCTTCCAGATGAACCAACTGATTTCTGACCATTAGAAGATGTTTTACATATCTTCTCAACAAACCTGTTTACAATAATGGAAGCAAAAAAAGTTAACAACATCAATAAGTAGTTCATATTATTTTATAAACTGTTTACTTTGTTCTAAATGAACGAATCTCCTCTATGTCAGCATTGATAAACAGCCTTGTTATATGGAAAGCATTAGATAACGTTGTCTTCCCTGTGTAAAAAAATTAATATCAGATATTAGGATATTCAAGTTCGTAAATCATAAAAAAAATTTATAAAATTTAAAAAGTATTTAATGAGTTAATACCTTTATACTTGTTGAAACTACCAAACTGCACAAGCAGAACAACATGAACTTCTTCTTTATGGCTCTGAATGTAACCAAACATCTCATCACAGTACTCATCCCATAAAGTGCAGTTTAACTTGATACCTCTACATAAATAGAAATTAAACATATCAGAGGATATCATGTAATAAAAAATATATAACACTACAGTTACAATGAAATTAAATTAGAATTTAATTAATAGACTTTTCATCCAGCAATTGCAAGTTCATGTATTTGCTATCTTTTCCCATCTTCGTTTTGGTCATCTCTGGTTCAGACCACTCATCTACATATCCAATAAAATCTGACAAAAAAAAAATTGATTAATAAAAAATGTAATCAACACAAAAAATAAAAATTTAAAAAATAATCTATATTTATATATTTCTTAATTTAGGATGTTGTTATTATATATGATGAAGTACAAACCAACTCGATACTTGACATCGACTTCACCGACTTTAATGGACTCAAAAGATGCTAACCGAATACCATATAAACTTCCATCAAAGTTCTCACACTTTTTAACAGATGTATCAAAGTTTAAGCTAATAGCATGTTCCTTATCAAAGTGTTTGAAATTTGACTTAATGACAGAAAGTTGAGATTTATAAATGTAATAAGACTCGTTTTTATTAAGCAAAAATTCATGTTTTTTCATAAACTTGCTCCAAACAGTTGCCTGCATCCTGGTACCCTAATAAAAAAACCAAAATAAAAATGGTAAGTATAGACAACAATATAAAAATTAAGCTACATTTTAAAAAGCAAATGACATTCAAACCAACCTGCTCATCCATGACCACCATTTCAATACCAAGGGTTTCTCCTTCTCTCTTTGGATTCACACGAATCCAAAGTCTTAAAACCTTGATTTTGATGGTAAACAGCTTGGATCTCCAATCAAGATTGTTTAACAAAGTAACATTACTTTCATCCATTTGTATGAGATATGAGCCGAACTGAGAAGATTAATGTTATAAAATAATTCGTAATTGAATCAAATGAATTTATTAACTAAATATATATATATATATATATATATATATACAAATTTCGTTTACTTATTTTTGTAAAGTTGAAAAAGATATTAGTATTTTTAGAAATGGATTTACATTAGTATACAAAATTGTGACCGAAATTAAAGACATTAGTTTTTTTAGAAATGGATTTACATTTCTAAAAAAAACTACAAATCACAAAAAGTTTTTTTGATTCTTACTTATATTACTTATAAAATAAAACAATAATCATTTACTTAAATCAACAAATCACAATACAATAAAATGCAATAAGTACACTCTATAGCAATGCATGCAATAGTGGCGGACCCAGGAATTTTTTCCTGGGGGTGCGAAATATTTTCAAAGATTTTAGACCCCCAACTGTATAAAAATATCGGTTCATAGCGGATCGGGTACGATCATGTAAGACAAAAGAACATTAAACTAAAATTTATAAATAATCAAAAACACGTCAAACGTCATTACAAATTACAATCGCATTTAAAATTGTGCCCTAAAGGTTTTTTTTTTTAAATATATCCAAAATATCATCTAAAGATACTAAACACTCCATAAGTTCATTGCATTCTTACTCATTGTTCCTAACACATATAATTTGCTCCATAAGTTCATAAAACAACACTAAACACTTAAACAAAATAAACAATCATGTTCAACCATAGCCCATAACTTTCAATTATATTTTTAAACATTCAAGCCCTGATATTAAGGGCATGTTTGGCTAAGCTTTTCAAAACAACTTATTGGCTTATTGACTTATCCAAAAAACCAATAAGTTGTTTTTGTGTTTGGCTAAGCCAAAAGTCCTTTTAGAAATGGCTTTTTGCAAAAAAGAAAAAGGAGGTTTCAAGAAGTCACAATATTGTGACTTTTTGGCCAGCTTTTAACTTTTCAAACTACAAATTACCAATATATCCCTTCTTTACCCCCTTATGTCTAAAAGAATGCCCATTTTAGTCATTTTACATCAATAAGCTAATCCAAACACTTTTTTTTAAAACTCCTTTTCAAAAAGTCCTTTTCAAAAAGTCCTTTTCCAAAAGTCCCTTTTAACTATAATAAGCTTAGCCAAACATGCCCTAAATGTTGATTACTTGTAACTAATCATTTAAACAAACAAAACTATAAATAAAACAACAAAATCATTTAACTACAAGTCTAGAACAACAAAAAAAGTCAAAAAAATATATATATATATATAAAGATTAAACCCTTACACATCTATATTTTCTCCTAATAATCACATAAAACAAAATAAATAAATAAATAAATAAATAAATAAATAAACCATACTAGTTCTATATTGGAATTCTGACGTAATATGGGTCGGTCCAACTGGAATTTTGGTTTTTCTGGTAAAAAAAGGCACCAGGTCGTGAGCAGTGGCGTCAAGTCGCTGGGAGTTTTTTTGGGGGCGGGATTTGAAAATGGAATAAGTGGATGGGTTTGGGTTATTTGAAAATGGGTTTAGGCTTGTGTTAATAAAAATTGATTGCAGATTGGGCTGATTGGATTAAATAATTAAGTGAATAAGTGGTTAATAATATCTTTTTATAAGTGAGGCGGTTGAAAATTTTCAAGGGGTGCTGGTGAAAAATTCCAAGGGGTACAGTCGGGATTTCCGGCGAAAAATAACACTAAAAAAATATTTTTTTATGGGGTGCGCCCGCCCACCCTTGGCTTAGGGTGGGTACGCCCCTGGCATGCAAACAACACCAAGTAAGGTTTGTCACCAAAAGACTAAGAAAATATGACCAATAACTTGAAATTATAATAAATTTGTAGTTTATTTTATAATTGGACAAAAATTAATTAATCGGTGTAGTTTACATTCGATATTTTCGGAATTTTTTTGTAATAGGTTGTAGTTAATTTTGGAATTTATTTATTAAAGTTATTCAAAAGTATACACGTTATTTAGTCGCATATTGATAAAAAAATTAAACAACAATAAAGTATTCAATAGGTTGATATTGATGTGTATATATGTAACTAACAAGTCATTTGTTTTTTATACAAAGTCTAAAACCACCTAATATCAGAGGTAGGTTAAATTATGAAGTCAACTATCAGATATACTGAAATCGTGGGGAGCAATCATTGATAAACAAATTCCTCATTATTCTTTCTTGCAGGCCACTTAAGATGTATATATATTGCTAGTTACACATATATGTTTATAGCTTTGATCACAACCGTATTGGCATTATGCAATACCACGATATATTTGCTCGAAGCTTCAGTCAACATGACCGAAAACGAGTTGGATATGGTGCCTTGGTTAATTGTCTTATAGTCGTATGCTGCTTGTGTGTCGTGTTCAAGTCATACCCGGGGCCTTCATATGTTTGTAAGTACTTGTAAACGTATCTTTTCGAATTTTATATATTGCTTGATTGCTTCACGTCGTAGTTTGGTGCAATGCATGATGCGTATGCATTTACACACGCGTACACGTATATACAGATTATACTTACACACGCGTACACACAAGAAAAAAACAAGTAACTAGATAGAAATTTACATAAATTTTGGTATTTTTTACACAGTTTGACGGTATTTTTTATAAATGAATTCTCTTGCTGTTTGTAGTACGATTGAGAATGATGATATTAGAGGAACTCGAATCGGTGATCATTACAGACACAACCAGAGAACTTGTAAGACCATGTAAGTAAGAAACTTCGTAAAGTTTATAGTTGTTACTATTAGTTTTGTTTCAATTTAAGATAATATAAGAAAACTTGATGGATTTTAATAGTTGTCAACTGTATGCACATATAACTGACGATTTACTAGTAACATATACGTTTGGTCATAATAATATCAAACGACATCAAAAACTAACAAACATAAATTATAGTTTTTCTACGAACAACAAATGATTTGGTAATACGTTGGTTATGGGTGTATATACAAAGTGCGCATTTAATACAAAATATATTTTAAGTAAAAATTCATAAGAACCGTACAAACAATTGAACATGGTGTATGAAAGCTAGACATATATATAGTGGAAGTGAAAAAGACGCCTAAATTCTCTATTCAAAATTTGTTTTGCTTTGAACTACACTTTACTTAAAATTGGTTATGTATTAAACGAGATCATTATTGATGTAACCATCATTAATATATAGAAAAGGTTCTACTGGGTAGGGATAGTGTACATTAATTCAGAAGTGTAAGAAGTGTATTATAACACTATATAACACCATATAAACACCGTATAACACCATATAACAATATATAACACTATACATCTATCATGGACATGGTGTTATATAGTGTTATAATACACTTCTCACACTTCTGGATTAATGTACAGGATCCTCTACCAGATTCTACTTTCCAGAAGTTAAAAGGGATTTATAAACTTCTTTCTTGAATTTCATGACATTGTCATATATAAATACCAAAAAAAAAATAAACATATTAATGATTTTATCTTTTTTTTAAACCAAAGAGAAATAATATTAATATGTAATTAAATTTAATAAAAAGAACCTAATAGTATTTATATTTTTATAGATGATTAGGTATCATTCAAATTTTGGTATAAATGGTTTTTATGAATCTATAAAGAATCAAAGATAGTTGTTGAGACAAAAAAAAAACTGACTTTAAAATGATGGTATATAGATGTTGAAACAAAGGAAAGAAAGCTAGTATGCAACACAATGAAACGAAGATCAGATACATGCCAGATGACCGGTGACATAAGGATTCACGGGAATTCCTCAACCATTTTCGTGTCAACATCGGATACCATAAACTCCTCGTGGACGATAAAGCCCTATGCGCGTAAAGGCGACAAAGGCGCGATGCAAAATATTACAAGTTTCACCATACAAACGATCCAAGAACAAGCCGAAACCATGCCCAAATGCACCAAGACTCACAATGTACCCGCCGTTGTCTTTTCGATTGGCGGGTATAGCGGGAACCACTTTCACGCCTTTTCAGACACCATCATGCCACTATACACAGCCTCTCGGAAGTTTAACCGAGAGGTGCGGTTTCTCGTGGCGGATAAAAAACCTTTATGGGCTAGCAAATTCCAAGAAATTTTGGACAAACTATCAAAGTATGAAGTCATTGACATTGATCATGAAAATGAAGTACATTGCTTTCCAAGTATGATACTCGGGCTCGAAAAAGACGATAAAAAAGAGCTAAACACGGACTCAATTCACAATTTCCGAAACTTCTTGAGAAGTTCTTATTCGTTGGAGCGATCCACCGCGATAAAACTAACCAACGGCTCGACTAGAAAGCCTCGGCTACTAATAGTTTCAAGGAAAAGAACCCGGACTTTTACTAATGTGAAAGATGTGGTTACCACCGCACGAGCCATGGGATTCGAGGTCATAGTGACCGAGATGAGCGCAAATCTAAAGCAGACATCGAGGCTCGTGAACTCGTGTGATGTGATGATGGGAGTTCATGGAGCAGGGCTAACCAACATAGTTTTTATGCCAGAAAATGGTGTGTTTATACAAGTGGTTCCATTGGGGAATATGGAGTGGATGGCTAAAACATTTTATGGTGAGCCTGCAAAGGGAATGGGATTGAGTTACTTGGAGTACAAGGTAAGCAAAGAGGAGAGTACTTTAACCGACCAGTATCCACTTAACCATTCAGTGTTCGACGATCCGTATTCGATACAAAGGCAAGGATGGGAAGCTTATAGATCTACATATATGGATAAACAAGATGTGAAGCTTGATGTCGTTAGGTTTAAAGAGACGTTGACGAAAGCGCTTGAACTACTTCGTTAGATAAATATAACACGCGTTTTGTTTTGGTTAGTCACGCGGTTAGCTATTGTTATGATAATGTCACGGTCCGGTCTTCGGTCCTTGTTTTTCTTCTTTTTATTATGGTTTCCTGTCCGGGCCGGTTTCTAATGTGTGCATAGTCCTAAGGAATGGCAAATGTGACAGGTTTTGGGGATATATACCCGTTTGTTAAAAAATACACATCAGGATTTTCAAGTATGTTTTATTTTTTTTGGCATGCCATTATGTTTTTTTAATGTGTAATTTTATGTTTTTAACAACTATAACAAATTAAAATATGATAAATTAGATACATATCATCACCACAAGTAAATGTTAAAATATATTAAAAATGTATCAAATCAAAGTAGTTCCATATTTCTCGAGTACTAAATGTACTTCTCATGTAGTTTGACAACCAAAATGTTCTTCTATCCCTAACTAGTCCTAGTGGGGATGCTTTCTTTACGTGTTTAAAAATTATCTACCACTTGAATCACATTTCTCACGGAACACTTTATTTATTGAATCTTGTGGCCGATGCCATAGAATCTGTCTACTTAAGACTGTCCCTTGGCTCGTACGTCCTGAAGATAAAGTCATATTACATAGCATACAAAATATAATCAAAATCTTCAAATATGTATTCCATGTGAAAAAAAATTCATCTAATAAAGCTACTAGAATGAATCATTACCGGACAATGGTCTACATAAAAAAGTTGAGTACATAGCTTCGGGTATATGAACCTGGTAAACATGTATATGGTTTCGGGCAATTGGTCGAGTATCACCTAATAGTCTAAATACCATATGATGGCGTTCTAGGTGGAGATAGGTAGAAAGAAAGAAACCAAACAGATATGGTTATATGTTAGGTTTCTTTCTTCCTACCTATCTCCACCTAGAACGTCATCAAGTGGTACCAGATTCAGGCAGCGATGTATAACCGGGACGTTTCGATGATCGTTTCGACATGGAGAAAAACAACGCACCGCGACATCCAGATGACGTCGACGAAATCGAGCGCCTTCAGCAGCTCGCGCATGACTTGACCATGAACCAGAGAACGTCGGCTGATGATACACTCACCGACGACAATGGGGGTGTCGTGGGAGGAGGGATGACAACCCTTTTGCCAGACGACATCACCGCCGTGAAGTCCCATGACAGGACAAATTAAAAACATTGGGGGTGCGGATCGAGATTCCCGACTTTGAAGGCAACACACAACCCGACGATTTTATCGATTGGATCCGAACAGTTGAACGAGTTTTTGACATACGTGATGTCCCTGAGCAATATCTAAAGGTAAAACGTGTCGCAATTAAACTAAAAAAATATGCATCGTTACGGTGGGTTCATATCCGGAAATGTCACGGCCCCCGACCCGGTTTGACCCGTTTCAGGACCCGCGAGACAGAAAGTCTGCGGTATTCTGTTTATTGTGAGTTTAGCAGCGGAAAATTTATTTCACAGGATCGGCTAAGTTAAAACTTTTCCCGATTATTTTTATTTCACAATTCGGGATAAAACCCCGGTAATTTACAATAACAAGTTTTTAGTAATAAACACATTTCTTTATTTTATATCGAGCCACTATCTTAAGCTTGAAATGCTTCCCCTGCATTTTTCCTGAATTACAGCAGATCACCTGAAATATATTTGGAAAAGATTTTGTCAGCGGGGAAATACTGAGTGAATTATTCTAGTTACTGGAAAATGACACATTTATTATAATTCACAGTGGTAAGATCTTTTACAATGTTTCTGATATCAACCAACTACCCACAGTACTTTACCACTCGACCCATTGGCCCATACGTCCAATGGTGTCTGTGATTATGGTCATATCACCCAATGGCCGCCCCAATGGTGACGATTATCAAGTAATGTGCACAATACCCCACATACCGGCTGTAATTTGGTGATTACATAAACTTAGTCACTGTAAGTTATAACTCTGAAAATAATTTGGAGTATTGTAAAACAGTTAACAACTCACAAACGGTGAGAAAAAGAGTTTATAAAAGAAGAATAACTCACATTGCAGATTTAGTACTGACAGAATATGATTTTATCCCTGTTAACCTAATTTCACAATAATGCACACAAAACAGAGTTAGTGATCAATACAGCAGTTACGATAATTTCCCGAGATCAATTCTTACAATGAATGACCAAGTGCAATACTTCAACTCATTTATCAAAATGACAAACGACAAAGTATAGTACTTCAACTCGTGTATCGAATTATTGACAACGACAAAGTACAATGCTTCAGCTCATTTATCGGATTACCGACAAACGATAAAGCATAGCCCAATGTGGGCGGCACTTAGGCATTCCTTGGATATATTGATCCCGGAAACTGAATCGTAATAGCGATTGAGTAATTACCCTGTTCCACGGCAGCACCTCGATAGTGTGTGCGTTTAATTGTATTGCAACTAGCCTAATTCGATGTACGGACAACTTTTGATCGAACTTAAAACATTTTCAGTCGACTGCCAAGGTTGGCTATTTATAGTGCAAAAATCGTCTCGCTTACGGACCGTATGGCTCGACCTTTACGGTCCGTAAGGGACCTGGTTAGCTTACGGTCCGTAAGCCATCACCCTTACGGTCCGTAAGGGGTGCGTTTAGGCTTGTAGACTAGCCTTCTCACTGGTGTAGCCTAGGTGATTCACTAGAATTCGAACTTCAGAGTTTTACAACGAATTTTTAAGATAAATATCAAACAGGGTTTAATCCCCCTGAGTTTTAGGGGCCCTGATCCTGATTCCGATTTTTCCGGAAGTTTCAGGGTTAGTGCCAAATCATTTGGATATCTCAATTAGGGTGTTTTTATTGACTAATTACTATTCTAATTTATAAATTTTAGTGAGAGTTGTTACAGGAAACAATGTGCTTATGAGGGTAAACATAAAGTCGAAACATGGGGAAAGATAAAAAAATCGTTAGAATCAAAATTTTTACTAGCCACGCATAGACAAGATTCTTATTTGGAGTGCCACAATGTCAAACAAAATACATCAACACTGTGTTCCCGAGTCTCATTTAACAGGGGGAGGGGAAAGAACTTTTTTTTCTCCTAATCTCTCCAATTTGGGAGGATGAATATATGGTCATATTTGGTCATATTTTCTTTCCTTTTCCCTCATTTTCCCTCCCCTCACCCTGTTAAATGAAACTCGGGAACATGGTTTTTCATATTTTCATCTCTTTTCCCTTCCCTCCCCCTGTTAAATGAGACTCGGGAACAGAGTGTCGAAGAGTTCATTATTGAGTTTGATTGCCTTTGTATGCGGTGCAGAATCGATGAACCAGAAGAACAAATTATAGCACGTTTTCTTGGAGCTTTGAAACCGGAAATTGAAAACATAGTTCAACTCCAGCCTTATTAGACATTCAATGACGTGTGCAAACTTGCTTTACGGGTTGAAAAACCGTTGACAAATCGGGCCAGGTTAATGCCTAATCGAGGCTACACTTATACTAAACTGGTTGTCGCCTTCGGTTCTAGATCTAAGCCCAATAGCACCAAAACCGACGACCCAGTGGAACCGTCAGCCATCCAGTTCCCACAAGTTGCCACCACACGGTGCTACAAGTGCAACGGCGTTGGTCACTTAAAACGTGAATGCCCCAATCGCCAAACTGTGGCCTTGGTAGATGATACTGTACCTATTTTTGACACAGAATCGGAAGATGACAACGAAGATACCACAGAAATTGTTTACCCGGATCGCAGCGAGATTCTTGTATCTCAACGTCTTCTTTCCGTGTCTCCAACTCCAACACAAGATGACTCCGTTTGGCTAGGAAATAATATCTTTCGCACTAAGTGTACTGTACGCGACAAAGTTTGCAACATCATTATCGATGGCGGGAGCTGCGAAAATATGGTTGCGACGACAACGGTTGATAAGCTTGGATTAACTCCCCAACCTCATCCTGATCCTTATCAACTCACGTGGCTAAAAAAAGGTAATGTAGTTAAAGTTTCTCAACGTTGTTTGATAAAATTTTCAATTGGTAACAAATATTCTGATGAAATTTGGTGCGAGGTAATTCCGATGGACGCTTATCACTTATTATTGGTTCGGCCGTGGCAATATGACCGTAAAACAAAGCATGATGGATTCACAAATACATACACAGCTTCAAAAAAGATGGCATCAATATTATTTTGGCTCCCCTTGACACGCGGGAGACACAACTAGCAGCCTCAATCCTTCTCAAATCGGCGTTCTGTAACACCCCAAAAATATAAATTTTATATTATAAATTAAAAGTCGGTTATGGTCAAGATAAAGTAACTAGGAATAAGTAGCCTAGTTAATCATAAGCCTTGAATTAATAAGAAAACAAGGTTGAAACACCCTTTATAAAAATAATTGAATTGTAAAGGGGCTAAACTTGGCAAAAGTGAAAAAGGTTTTAATTAAATTAAAAACCAAACACCAAAACACACACCTAAGTATGTGTTCTGGGCGCAATCCACAGAGCCAAGAAAGGGCTCTCAAAAGTTCAACCCTAACTCACAAAATTGATCAAATTAAGATGGCGATTCTAGTTCAAATCGAAAACCAAGATCAATCTAGCGATCACTTAAGTGAGCGGATCACAAGGTATGTTGAATTTCGTATTTTGGTTACTTCTTGAATTCTTGATGAATCTATGAAATCGAAAATTAGACTTGCATGATTGATGTTCAGATGAAATTAGTAATGAAAACATGTCTAGGAGTAAACCATAGTCAAATACTTGTTGAATTGATGTTCATAATTGTGAAATTCATGGTCACACATCTAAGTGTAAAATCGGTTTTGTAGAATGATAAAGAACACTAAGAAATTGATTTTTAAACGAGTGTTGTTGATTTACATTAAGTGAATCTAGATGTTATTATGCATACTAGATATAATGAACTTGCAAAAATTGTTTAAATTTTGGGCTAAATAGTTAGTCATGAACTTGATAATGGACTTTATAAAACGATGCCCATAAGATGTTTGTTAAAATGCCTAAGAGAAAACTAAATGTTGAAATTCGGAACAAAACGCATATTTGAATGATGTTGTGAATTATCCGTTATGTGACATGAACAGAGTTCTAAACGAATCGTTGATTGAACTCTAAAGGCAAAGGAATCGAGTCTTCAAGTGGACAAGCCAGAGCGGACACACGCTTGAAGGGAACGCTCGAACGGTACGCGACTTGCCGTCTCTTTACATTTATGTAGACAAGCCTAGTTATAGATATGTTTAATGTTGTTATAGAGAAAAATAGTTGCATTTGGTAAGTCTAAGAAGTGATGGAATTCACTCGATAAACCAAACCGGTCAAAATAAATAATTGGAATATGTATGATGTTGAAATAGAGAAATTGTACTAGTTTGGTAAGTCTAAGAAGTGATGGAATTCACTCGACAAACCAATCGGGTCAATATAAATAGTTGGAATATGTATGATGTGTAAATAGATAAATTGTAATCGTTTGGTAAGTCTAAGAAGTGATGGAATTCACTCGACAAACCAAACGGGTCAAAATAAATAGTTGGTTAGATATGTTTATTGATAATATTGTTTAATTAGTCGTGTTTGGAATGTATATAAAGTGATGTAACTCACTAGATAAAGAACAGGTTAAAAGAATGGCCGAAATGGTAGTGTTCGAAGTGACTTGAACGCCACTCGTTAAATTTGAGTTATAAAAGCGTAGACCATGGAATGGAAGTGATACGCTAAGATGGACAAGCCCAAGAATGGGTAATTATGGTTAGAAATCAATGACAATAAATTATGCAAGTGCATAACTTGGTTCCGTTACATTATGCTTGTATATTGAATACAGTTAGTTAACTTGAATTAGTCTGTTATTGAAATTGGTATAACGTCGAAATGACGAAGTTCTTTAGACATAGCAATGGGTTAAAATGTTTGTTGGATAAGTTAGTATGATGATAAAAAAATGGAGGTTTCCATTAGTGACCAAATGGGTCAAAACAAGGGTAAATTGGTAATATTAAAGTGACGTGAACGTCACTCTATAATTGGGAGCTATGAAATCTTAATACCATGGAATGGTAATGATACGCCGAAGTTCACAAGCCCGGGGAAATGGGTATGTACACTAAGAAGCAAAAATGAATGATTGACATGTATTGTAAAGTATAAAAACTAAACGGGTCGAATAAATAAAAAAGGAACTTATAGGCTTTCAGCCCTTAGACCGCAGTTTTTAGCAAATAAAGATAATAAACGTGTTTGTATTTAAATTACGGACGCGTAGGAAAAAGAATCACGTAAAACTGATTTATAGAATGAAAGTTATGAAGATTTAAAGTTAGAATTTAGTTAGAATTCGGAGTTGGGCAATTGCAGCTCAATGCTCGAAACCTTCAGTGAAAAAGAGGCCATCGCGCCCCGCGACGGATATGAGGTAATCGGTCACGCCCCACCACGGCCTTTGGCGGCCCGCGAAGGCTGGGGTCTCATCTGTCGCGGCCCGCGACAGACTCAAAAGCAGGCAAATTTTGTTATTTTGTTTATTTGGTATTTCGGACTTGTTTAATCTGATTATTTGTCCATCAAAACTAACTTTGTTGTTGGTTTTGAATTTAAGTGATCTTAGTTAACATCCGGATGATGATCAAGTGTAACACCCCAAAAACGGGTTTGGTAATCAAACCCCGTTAATACTAATACACGGTTAAAATACTGTTAGCGGTAAAGGTAACCCGGTAAATATTAGGATTTAAAATAAGTAAACCTAATATTTAATTAAACGTGAATAAGTGGTTTTAAGGAAATAAAGCTTATAAGAAACCTGAATTAACGGGACTTAAAATAAACTGATTCGTAATTTCCCCGAACCCACTAAGTTAACTAGGAATATTTAACCTACTTAATAAGTAAGAATAGTGTTAGAAATAATTAGGTTGTGGCCCACTTAATAACTAACCAAACATGAGGGACCAAAGTTGGATAACTTGAAAGATGTATTATAAATAAAAAAAATATATAACACAACACACATAGAGTGTGTGTGTGTGGAGATCGACCAGGAGGAGCTCTTTGGAGCCCAAACCCTAACTTCAACAAAAATCAACAAATTGAAGGTCAAATCCAGCTCAAATCAAATGCATGAACACGTATAAATGATCACCAAGTCGTGGGGATCATAAGGTACGTCACAAAACCTAGATTTGTTAAAGTTAAAATTCGAGACAAGTAGGTTACTTGCAAATAGATGGTTGGGTTATCATCCAAAGTCGAAATTGAATGTATATGCATGTTTAATTTTGTTAGATATGATGAAATTATGAAGAACTTGAAGTAATATTACTTGTGTGTGATTAACAAGTAAACTAGGAAGTGGGTTTTGATATAATAGTGAAGATGATGATAAGTTTATGTTTAAAATCATCATATTTGATAATGGAAACAAGGCACTCAAACAAATTATGCGATTTGGGTACTTGTTCATACGTGATTGAAACGGGTTTTGAATGTTATGATGAAATTTGGTAGCCATGTTCATGTAACTAGTGTATGAGATCATGTTATCTACTAACTGATAGATAGAACTTGATTTTATTAAATGTTTGGATGAATGCTAGTGATAGGATGAAACGGGTTTTCGCTCGTATGTGACCGGAAGTGCTCGAAAGACGACCTCAGCCCCTTAGAGTTGGCCGCGGGTCGTCAGAGGAGACCCTTAGTTCTTTCTAAACGAATGAACAAATTAGTTTTTGATAATCGCTTGAGCTAGTTGAAGTGATGAAAACATGTCACAACCCCCGATCCCTTATACAAACACAGGAACGGGCGGCCGTGAACCAGTTTCGGTGGTATCTTGTTATTGTCCAATTTGGCAGCGGAATTTTTCATCAGGACCGTAGTTAGGAAATATTTTATCAGAGTAAAACCACCATATTTTTATTATATTAAACACATGGGATAAAACCCAAGTTTTTCAATACATACATTTTCATAGGAATAAATCCTATTTTATTTAATAAAAACATCTATTTTATTTTAGGTAACTTTATTGCCACTTTTCCAAGCCTTCAGTGCTCTCCAGCTGGCTTTTATAGGCTTCATACTAAGTTACCTGAAACACGTGTTTAAAACATTTTATCAGCAGGAAATACTGGTGAGTGAATCCCAGTTTAATCAAGTTTAAATTAAATCATTTCAAAGTGAACAGTATTGAGGGCGATCCCGCAATTACATTTGTTTCCAAGTTATATCAATTATCACCCGTTGGTACTGTCGACACCCGACTTGTGGAAATGTTACTCCTTAATCAGGTTGTAACAAATTTTGTATACAAAACCCCAACATACCCACGATAATTTTATTCTTACAAATACTCAATAACTGTCATTCGCATGGAAAGGTATTTAAGGTTTTGTAAAAACAGTTTACAAAAAGTGGATCAACTCACATTGCTATTTTAGGTATTTCCCTTGTGGCTTCCTGGTTATAATCTAGTTGAATAAACAATGCACACGCGTTAGTATAATAACCCATTTTAACATTAGTAATACCCTCCCCGAGACGCCATTCCAACGACTACGTCGGGCAGAACCACGACAGCCGTTACGGAACCCTAGATCAATCGGGCAGAGTATCTAATACGTATCCAGGGGTTATGATACTTACAACGAGGCAGAGCTTCGCTAATTAGGGGGTATAATACCCGCGTATCACTTCTATTACTTCAGAATTCGTTTAGAAAGAAAAAGAAATGAACGAGGAATACTGAAACCCGATGCCTGCTTATATAGGTGCTGATTCTGGTTCCCACGCGGCCCGCGTAAAGAAAGGACAGGGGTCACGCGGCCCGCGTCAACCCTGGTCAACGGACTAGCTTGTCCGGCTCATCCTCTAGACCCGCCACGATGATGACACGTGTCATCACCGGGCTGCGCCACCAATCGGGACACTCGCGGCCCGCGTAAACTAACGGTGTGGCCTTACGCGGCCCGCCTGGACTTAAGAAATCAAAGGAATCCGGTTACACCTTCATACGGCCCGCGTGAATGGTTGGGGTGGGTCTACGCGGCCCGCCTCAACTTACTATTTCTTGTTTTTCATTTATTTTTAATGCTATATTATATTTCGGGCTCGGTTTTCACGTATGTGGTGTATTTTAGGAAGTGTAGGGGTGTCAGGGGTGTTTTAGGAGGGTTGTTATATTTTGGGTATCACTCCTGAGTTATTTAATAACATATATAGTGCACTCACATTAAGTATAGTAACCCAATTACACTTTATCCCTGCGTCACGAGACAGAACCCCAACGAATCTAGGCAGAGCCTTGTCATACGTTACGGGGCCCTACGTCACTTGGACAGGGTATCAGTAATCAAGGGTTAAAACACTTAAAATGAGGCATGACTTCATTATATAAGAATTCGAGAGAGTGGGAATTTTGGGCAAATCATGAATGTGGAACTGACTCCTTATTTATAGCTGCATGGAACATTAGTGAGCAAGCATATCTAGTCCACGTAGCACATGAATTAAATGGTTAGCATTTGATTTTTCTTTTATTTTATTATATATTATTTTATTTCCATACGTTTAAGTGATTATTATTATTTATTATTTTATTAGTTTATATATTATAATTAACTTAACTACTTCACTTATTTGGCGCGTATAACTTGTAAAATATGACGTTTTATAAAATAATAAATATGCCTTTAGAACGAGAATATTTTTTTGTCTACATTTGGGTCTAAGTTTCATTAAAAACGGAGTAGGCTCAAATATAAAGTATTTTTATAATTTAATTATTAAACGGTTCCTACAGTTGCCAAAATACTTTATATTGGTCAATTTACCCAGGATGCATTCTTTTAATAACATAAGTTTTTATATATTTTTATATAGATAAAAATTTTGGGAATGTTACAAAACACAATGGACTTAGTTAGAACTTTAGTTAAAACGGGGGCCTAAAAATAACGCCTACCGGGTAATTATTGGAATGCTTAAACTAGTTGTCGAACTTGAATGTGCATTTTATATGCTAATGGGCGTTTGACTTTTACTAGTCAAACAGACGATTAATAAGACCGAATGATAATTTTGATAGAAAAATACGTAAGATGGAATAGTTATGATTAACAATGACTAAATTAACCATCTTATGAAATATGATGATAGTTTGACGCCTAACAAGCTAGGTGGAAGCTTGTGGATGAAGCGGGTCAAACGTAGTGAGTACGGAAAGAAAAGCGTGGCATGGATGCAAGGTAAGTAAAGCTTACACTCTAGTTATTTAATACCTAATGATTTTATAGGTTATGAAGGATAAGTCTTATTTAAATTATGATGTTCCGACACGACAAGTGCGGTCCGGAACAAAAGACAATGGTTATAAACATGTGAATGGATAAAAACGAGCGAGTATGGTTAAATAGTCATGAAATGACTAAAAGATAACGAGTTTTTAATAATTACCCTGTATGGTCAACCAATGCAAATAATAAGGGTAAAATAGTACTTTAGTCACTTGTTGACAATAACCGTTATTTTGGGAGAAAGATACGTCATAGCATGGTTATAATGGGTCAATGGAATCAATTGACGATTTACAATTAAAACAACTATACAGTGTAAACCGGAGTTAGTTGTATGAATAAGATGGTAATAAATATCATCTCATAGAGTTTCATGGATCTTTAGACCAACCGGGTCAAAAGGTGAAATTATCATCCTTTGACAATATCGACTAATGGTTTGTTGAGTTATGTGATTATAGGAATAAATATCAGATGGATATGTACATCGATATCTCTTAGCGGTTACTAAGATAAGGTATCGAAACGGGTCAATATATTGATCCGAGCCAAGTATGCATAATAGAATAACTCTCATTTAAACGTATGGTTTAATGAGAGTTAATCGGGGTCTAAAATAGATTTTGGGTTACTCTAATAGGTAAACCGAATGTTACAAATGATGGTCATTACGTTTAAAAGGACTAATGACTTTTCAAACAATATCATAGTTAAAAAGAGGGCTTATGGGTCAAACATGTTTACAAAAATCTCTCATTGTTAATGAAGGACCAAAATTGACCAAAACGCCCTTGAAGGCTAAATTGAACAAACAACCCTTAAAGGTTGTTTCGAGACAAGTTTCAGGATTAGATAAATACTTAGAATAAGTATAGAAGTTGAAAGATGTAATACGTTAGTCAAATGGATCTATTTGAGTCTTGCCGTAAAATAATGATTCGAGGGATAAAACTCGGTTTGTATAGGTTACCATAGTAAACGCACCATAAATACAGTTGTGGTGGAAAATTATTTGATAAGAAATGAGGTAATGTAATGCTAGAAGCAATCGAAAAAAAATTAAGCTTGAAAGTGCTTAAATACCCTTAACGGGTCAAAATAAGCA
The DNA here is from genome assembly GCF_002127325.2 of Helianthus annuus. Lineage (NCBI taxonomy): Eukaryota > Viridiplantae > Streptophyta > Magnoliopsida > Asterales > Asteraceae > Helianthus > Helianthus annuus. Next base: position 137,358,538 of record NC_035433.2, on the reverse strand, counting down.
CTTGAGTGTAAGAAGGTTTTAAATACGTAAGAAACTCGTGACTTGAACCTAATATGATGGGAGATATTGAAATTATGAATTTCATGAGTTTAGGGAGCATAAAAACCTGTTTTTGTTTGATTTATGCATGAACGGGTCAAAACAGCAAAACATGATGAACATACAACAGCTACCGTAAGTTACGGTAGAACCGTAACTTACGGTAGCAACTAAAGTTGTTACGGTGGTATTATGCGGCCTTACGGCAGCCCCTGGAAGCCCAGTGGCTACCGTAACTTACGGTGGCTACCGTAAGTTACGGTGGCTACCGTAAGTTACGGAAGCGCCAAGTTATTTTTGTTAAGTTTTGTTTCGTGAATCCATTTGAACAAGTTTTAAACCGCGTATGACTAAAATCATTTCATGTTTATGGAATGTAGGTTACCTAGCAGTACCGGATCATGACTGAGCCCGACGAAGAACCGAACACAGGAGATCAAAGCTTCCGCGAATAGTTACGTCGTCATGTTTTAAACGACGAATTAAATTATAAAATATTGGAATGTTTTATTCAGTAAATGGTTTTAACAAACTCGCAATTTTTTTAGTGTATGTTTAACCTTAATACACTATTATAATCGAAACTTATAGGATAATTGATTAAAATGAACTTAGGGCGTTTAACAAATTGCGGATATGACGGTGAAACGGTCCGAGGTATGACAAGCAGAGCATACTCATCAAGGACCTAAATCACGTGACGATCGCGAACAAGGTTAACGACATAGAAAGCCCGTTAGGGCAAGCATTTACAGGTGCGCATGTTAAAATTATTACGTAAATAGTAATATGCAACAAATGCGTAGAGATTGAAAGTTGCATATGTAGATTAGAAACTTGGAAAAACCCGACTAGAAAACCTATCCGGGATATTGTTTCCAAGAGAAACAAATAGAGGCATTACTTATATGGGGTTGTCACACCCCGATTTCCACGTGTATCACCGGTGGGCCCGGTGGGGGATTACCGTGACGTAGTTGGCAACAATATAGTCAAACCACACAATTATATGAATGCACAGCGGAAGCTTAAAGATAAATATACTTCAACCTTTGATTGTAATATCGAGTGTATTACAAAAGTCGAATGTATCCACAGGGGATCAAAATAATAATAAAGTATTGTTCAACAGATACAGCATCAAGCTTGCGAGACTTTTCGTGATGCTAGGGAGCTATTACCAGCCAATTACGTGTAGTACCTGCACTTAATCTTTTTGGGAAAATACGTCAGTTTACACTGGTAAATACATTCAACCGACACATTTTGAAAAATGTTTATTAAAATTGATTTGAATGCACAAGGCACAAACTCTTTTATAACTTGGGAAAATTATTTAAAATTATAATCTTGTGAACGAATTACATGTTCCTTCTTTGCGTTCAGTAGCCCGGGTCCTGTCCGGGTTAAAGATCAATAGACACGCCACATTGTGTAAAACCGTGGTGGGTAAACCAACGGCTACGTCTTTTAATAATATAGACATAATGCCGGGTGTACGCCTACACCGGGATGTCGAGGTCGTGGCCATTTCTTCGAATGATGCCAAGGATATCCGGGACATGGTCATTAACCCCCGAAAGGCTTTTAAGTAACAAGACTGTTTAAATGAGCCGATCAAATTATTCAATTAACCACCTAAGCGATGGAAGATTTGATGCTCAATCAAGCGGTAAATATTTTACCGTATCCCAAGCCCGTATAAGGGAAAATAAGTTAAAAGTATTTACCTTCGCAAGTATTGTCCTTATTTGATTAAATCACAGATATCTTTTACTGGGGCTCCTATTTTGGAACGAAGGTTTTAAACAACCTATTAGAATTCTAACGGGTCTTTATATTAGCCGTAGCCTAGACCGGTTGGTTTCAAAAGATAGATATGGTTTAATCGCGTGAAAGGCGAAAACCGAGAATGAAATGTGATTTTGCCCCAACAAGTTCAGAGACTTGTTTTATATGGGTTCAATATTCACAATCCAGATTTTGGGGTCAAAATAATATGGTTTGACCCGTATCGGCTAATTTATGTAAACTAGTTACATAAGCCGAAACGTGCGCGCAATAGGCGCAACGGGTAACCGTGAGAGTCCTACGCTCGTTTCCTAAGTCAATATGCCTTAAAGAGGTTGTGATATCAGTAGGATACCTTCCGTGATGCCCGTAACGAGTTTAAGTTTGTTATACGCCCCGTAGGGGTTTTTCGGTCATTTTAAAGACTTTTAAAGAGTTTTCCGAGTTCTACAGGAAATCTGAGTTTCCCGAACAGTTTATAAAGTCTAAAATATTTTATTTATTATTTAAAATCAGTAGCAACTGGAATCGGGTCAAAAGACCTTGTAGAACTCAAGTTTTGGCCGAAAAGGGCATATTCGGTGTTTACCGAACCGTAGCCATAACCGCAGGTTATGAGCAGGCTAAAAATAATTAAAAATCTTTAAAACTCCCAAAATATTATTTTATAACAGTGGGTAAAAGTTTTGGTGACGAAATCTTGGTTTAGATTGGCGTTATGCTAATTGCGCCGTTTAATACAAAAGTTTACTTAAATTGCGCTTTTTAGCATAACTCCTTTTCTAGACCTCGGATTGGCGTGAAACTTTAAGGACATTCTTAGAATTTAGTAAGCAAGGTTATGGTTCGTTCACGTGTCTGAAATACTCGTTTTATTTTAAAAAGGGCGTTACGGTCAACTTTTAAGCGATTAACGGAAATGCGTAAAAGACTCGGACAAACATCGAACCGATCATAGAGGGTTATACCATCATGTAACCTGGTCCTAAGAGAGTCCTAAGAGAGTCCTAAGGCATATCTATACCTCACTAAAATGGGTCAGAACTGAAGTCAAAGCAAAAGTCAAACTTTTACGACATTCGGCTCCAAACCGGGTCAATATAGCAAATGGTCGAATCAAACAAGTTTAGACAAGTTTATATACTTAATATCATGTTTTATAAGTGTTCAAACAGGTTTCATATCATCTACATTACATATTATGCAAGAAATCGCAAAATGACTTTCTGTTGACTTTTTAAGCATATGTTTGACTCGACATTTGAACTAGTTAGAGTGGTGATCAGGGGAAACCCATTTAGGGGTTTATTACCCGCATAAATACCAACACATAACTACTTTTGATCCGACAATTCACTGGACCATTTGTGATTTATCGCAAAGTCAATCGTTAGTTACGACGGATTGACTTTTAGGCTAAACTAAGCAAAAAAACAAAGCCATAAAAGGTTTGGCATACTTACAGAGACTTGTGCACAACTTAGAATGATAAGAGAAAGCTTTAAGAGCTTGAGAAATGAGCAGAAGAATGTGTTTGAGGTGTGTTTAAGTTGTGAGCAATGAAGGTCCATTTATAGTGCATGAAAGGCTTCAAGATCATCACACATTGGTCTACAAGTGTGTATGGATGATGGGCAGGTGTCCTAAGGTGCTATGGGTCGAGTAGGGGGCGCCCATGCCTCTGGAAAACCCATCCATAATTGCCTTGCCGCTTAAAAGAGCCAACAACCATATTTCTGTCGCTGGGCGTCGCTTACGGACCGTATGGCTTAGGCCTTGCGGTCCGTAAGCCTGTGGCGGATCTGAGGTAATCATGCACCCCCTTACGGTCCGTAAGGCCTGACCTTTACGGTCCGTAAGGGTTAAGAAAAGTATCTTTTTATATCTTTTTGTAATGATTATGAAAATCTAGGTAATTAATAACCTGACCTTTCGGGTTTGAAGGGGTAACTTTGCGATTTGGCCCTCGGTTAATAACAATTAAGGACCTCGCGTTATTTACCCGCATTGTTAAGCCCCCAGATAGATTACTTATTATCCGAAAAAGCCTTAATTTATATTGTTGACGCTTTTAACCCTTCTCATACGAATTTGATCATAACTTTCTCGTTTTAAAACGGATCTTCGCGAAATTTATATAGTGCATTCTAGTGAGTGTATTTTACTGTTACAAAGCCTTGGGTTCATCAATGGGTCACTCAGAGGTATAATTAAACATGTTGACACAGTTAACCCCCGCAGCTTGTAATCTCTCACTTTCTTCCGCGTTTCGCTTCCGTACGATCCATGATTTATTCGTTTGAAGGTACTAGCATCGTTTAGGGTTACTGTACAGTATACTTACCCTTGTTTGACATTTATAACCCTCGAATTTACATACTTTCAAGGTTTGTCAACTTTAGTCCTTTATTTAATATCAAATGCCACGTGTAAACAAATGAAACGTGTTAACACATTATTGGACGCAAAATTTCGAGGTGTTACATCCTCACCCCCTTAAAATAAATCTCGACCCGAGATTTACTTAAATAAATAAGGGTATTTTTCTTTCATCGTGGCTTCAACTTCCCACGTGTATTCGGGACCTCTACGGGCATCCCATTTGACCTTTACAATCGGTATGTGCTTTCTTCGAAGCTTTTTCACCTGTCGGTCTTCAATCGACAAAGGCTTCTCTACAAACTTCAAGCTCTCATCTATATGCACATCTGTGTGTGGGATCACCAATGATTCATCGGCGAAGCACTTCTTGAGATTGCAGATGTGGAACACATTGTGAATTCCATTGAGCTCTTCTGGCAAGTTCAACTTGTAGGCAACTGACCCGACACGTTCAATGACCTCAAAAGGTCCTATGTATCTCGGACTCAGTTTGCCCTTCTTGCCGAAACGCATCACCCCCTTCCAGGGTGATACTTTAAGCAACACTTTTTCACCTACTTCGAAGTGAAAATCCTTACGCTTCGGATCAGCGTAGCTTTTCTGCCTATCTCGGGCAGCTTTGAGACGCTCTCGAATCTGGACAATCTTGTCCGTTGTTTCGAAAACTATCTCCGGTCCTGATAATTGGACCTCTCCCACTTCCGCCCAACAAACAGGCGATCTACACTTCCTACCGTATAATGCCTCGAAAGGTGCAGCCTTTATGCTGGTATGGTAGCTATTGTTGTAGGAGAATTCGATTAGGGGTAGATTCTTATCCCAATTACCACCCAAATCTATAGCACACACGCGTAGCATGTCCTCTAACGTTTGAATGGTACGCTCACTTTGACCGTCCGCCTGCGGATAGTAAGCCGTACTGAAGTTCAAACGCGTGCCCAAAGATTGCTGGAAGCTTTTCCAGAAATGAGACGTGTACCTAGTATCCCTGTCGGAGATAATAGACACAGGTATGCCGTGTAAGGCTACAATCTTATCAACATATAGTTGGGCTAACATATCGGAGCTATACGTCTCCTTGATGGGTAAGAAATGAGCTGATTTAGTCAGCCTATCGACTATGACCCATATTGTGTCGTTTCCTTTCCTTGTTCTGGGTAACTTGGTAATGAAATCCATAGTTACACATTCCCACTTCCACTCGGGAAGTTCAGGCTGTTGTAGCAAGCCAGACGGCTTTTGGTGCTCGGCTTTGACTTGAGCACAAGTCAAGCACTTTGCTACATGGGCGGCTACAGACTTTTTCAAGCCTATCCACCAATAGTTTGCCTTTAATTCCTGATACATTTTATCTGCTCCAGGATGGACAGAATATTTGGAACTATGGGCTTCCTGGAGGATAACATCTCGTAGTCCTCCATAAATCGGAACCCATATTCGTCCGTTCAATCTAAGGATTCCATCCTTGCTAAGAGTTAACTGCTCTTCAGTTACTCCCAACTTTTCCTTAGGATAATTAGCTTCCAACACAGCCTCCCGTTGTGCAGCTAATATCCTTTCAATCAGGTTATTCCTGACTTCAATGCTCTTGGCATTGATTCGAATAGGTTTCACCCTTTCTTTTCTGCTCAGGGCATCAGCGACTACATTCGCTTTGCCGGGATGGTACCTGATCTCACAATCATAATCATTCAAGGTTTCCATCCAACGGCGTTGCCTCATGTTCAACTCCTTCTGATTAAACAGATGTTGAAGGCTTTTGTGATCAGAATAAATCACAAATTTAATACCATATAGGTAATGCCTCCATAATTTCAGTGCAAATACAACGGCACCCAACTCCAAGTCATGGGTGGTGTAATTCTTTTCGTGCACCTTTAACTGTCTTGAAGCATAGGCAATAACCTTGCCTTTCTGCATAAGCACACACCCCATGCCTGTGTGTGATGCATCGCAGTAAACTACGAATTCATCTGTACCTTCCGGTAGTGTCAACACAGGAGCGTTGCTTAGCTTTTGCTTCAGGATTTCGAAAGATTCTTGCTGCTTCAGGCCCCAAATGAACTTTTCTTTCTTCTTGGTTAGGGAAGTCAAGGGCGCAGCAATCCTTGAGAAGTTTTCAATAAATCTCCTGTAGTATCCTGCTAACCCCAGGAAACTACGAATTTCGGTAGGCGTCTTTGGCTCTTGCCAATTCATGACCGCCTCTACCTTAGCGGGATCCACTTGGATACCACGCTCGCTTACAACGTGTCCTAAGAATTGGACTTCTCGTAGCCAGAATTCACATTTAGAGAATTTGGCATAGAGTTTCTCACGATGTAGCAGCTCGAGAATACAACGGAGGTGTTTCTCGTGGTCAGCTTGATTCTTGGAGTATATAAGGATATCGCCGATGAAGACGATGACGAATTTGTCTAGGTACGGCTTGCAGACGCGATTCATGAGATCCATGAACGCAGCCGGTGCATTTGTGAGCCCAAAAGGCATCACTAGGAACTCATAGTGACCATAGCGAGTCCTAAATGCTGTTTTATGCACGTCTTCATCTCTGACCTTTAATTGATGGTAGCCCGGCCTTAAGTCGATCTTTGAGAAGTAGCTCGCTCCTTGCAGCTGATCGAACAGATCGTCGATCCTTGGCAAAGGATATCTGTTCTTGATGGTGACTTTATTCAGCTCACGATAATCGATGCACAGACGCATCGATCCGTCCTTTTTCTTAACAAATAGGACAGGTGCTCCCCAGGGAGACGAACTAGGTCTAATAAAACCTTTTCCTAACAGTTCATCCAACTGGGTCCTTAATTCCTTCATCTCAGTTGGAGCTAGCCTGTAGGGTGCTCTAGCAATGGGAGCTGCTCCAGGGATGATATCTATTCTGAATTCCACTTGCCTATCTGGTGGCAATCCAGGTAGATCTTCGGGGAAAACCTCGGGATATTCAGAAATGACAGGAATGTCCTCTATCTTTGGTTTGGGCTCTTCAATAATTACCTGAGCCATGTAAATGACACAGCCTCTTTTTAAACATCTAGAAGCCTTGAGCATAGCTACATCCTCGGGCAATCCATACTGTGTATCTCCTTGAATGGTAAGCGGTTCACCATTCGGAGTCTTTAGCACTATGTGTCTTTTGTTGCAAACGATTTGGGCCTGGTTGTGGGATAACCAGTCCATGCCAAGAACAATGTCAAAACCCGCCAGTTTGAAGGGAAGTAGAGATAGAGGAAAAGAGTGGTTCTTAATGGATATTTCACATCCCTCTAGAATAGTAGAGACGGTTTCTACTGTGCCGTCTGCTAGCTCTACCTCGTATTTCACGTTTAGGGTTTTGATAGGCATATTCAATAGTTTGCAAAATTTTTGGTCTACAAAGGATTTATAAGCGCCTGAATCGAAAAGTACTATTGCAAAAATATTATTTACGAGAAAAGTACCTGTGATAACATTTTCGTCCTGCACTGCCTCCCTTGCATCCATGCGGAAGACTCTCGCATTAGTCTTCTTGTTTTCCTCCGCCTTTCTGGCATTCTTAGGGCAGTTGCTCTTGATATGCCCTTTCTCGTTGCAACCATAGCACGTTGCATCCTTTATCTTCTTACAGTCCACAGTCTTGTGGTCCCTGGACTTGCACAGTCCACAGGCAAACGACTTCGGCTGTGACTGTGAGTTTGACCCAAGCCTACATTTCCCAAAGTGGGATTCCTGGTAGATTTTGCATTTGGGCTTCTCTCCCGACTGTTGCCCATCTTTCTTCGCTTCCGCCCCTCTCTTGCCATCACCGTTTCCACGGTGTTTCTTTCCCGACCTTCGTGAGGTATCGTCCTCACGCTTCCTCTTTTCTGCCTCCTTGCTCCTTAGCGTCCTCAGACAGACAGCGTCCAAAGTGAGGGACAAGGAGAGGTCAGTCACAGACCTGAAGGTCGTTGGCCGAGAGGCCTTCAGACTCGCCTTTATAGCGGGTTCTAAACCCCCGATGAAATGAGCGATTCTCCTTGGCTCTGGAGTCACAAGATACGGAACCAAACGAGACATTGTATTGAAGCTCGTCAAGTAGGCCTGGCAGTCCAGGTTTGTCATGACCAATGACACAAAATCGGACTCTATTTTCTCCACCTCATGCTGAGGGCAGTAATTTTCTTTAATGAGAGAAATAAATTCCTCCCATGTCATCTTGTACAGTGCAGACTTTCCCGATGCCTGAACCAACGCTCTCCACCACGCTAGGGCCTCGCCCTTAAATGATTGCGACACAAACTTAACCACATCCCTTTCCGCACACCCACTGATGTCCACTATGGTGTCCATCTCATCCAGCCAGGTTATACAATCGACGGCACCCTTTTCCCCTGTGAAATCCCGGGATTTACAAGACACGAAGTACTTGTAGGTGCAGCCCCTGGCACCGGACGCATCAGTATACTCTCGATCACGACGAACACTGTTCTCATCGGATGAGTGATTATCGTCGTCTTTCTTGGGCTTGGAGAGTGGTTTGGAGTGTGTCTTTGGTTTGGAGGATGGTTTTGACACGGTTCTGCCTTGAGACTCGGTATATTGACGATCTAGAGCTGCCTGAACAGCGTTGTCAATCAGAGCCTTTAACTGTGCGCCTGTTAAATGTACTTGCGCGTTATCATAGTCATCTTCATTTGTATGGCTATTCTCTCCATTGGGGTCTGCCATGGTAACTTGTATCTGTCACAGAAGATAACAAAGATTTTATTTAGGAGTTTTTTTTTTATAGAATTGTCTTTTATGGCAATTCGTTAACCATGGTAACAGAGACCATATCTGGTTTAACTTATTACTCACTTAGTTTTAGGATTTGAATATATCCTATTTTAGCTATAACAATAATATTGGCGGCCCAAAGCCTGATCACGAGGATGTCTTATAATATTAGCCGAGATTTCAGAAAATCAAGGCATAGAGATTTGAACCGTAGTTCTTTTATCTCTTTCTGACAGGGAGTCATAGACCACCACTGTCTTTTGTCTTTATAAGACATTTATTACGGCCCATAGGCACTACATCTCTAATGGATGTTTAATAAGGTTGGCCCGTAGGCACTACATCTCTAATGGATGTTTAATAAGGTTGGCCCGTAGGCACTACATCGCTAATGGATGTTTTATAAATGATCATCTTTATTGGTGATTTAACCCATGGTTCATTATATCATTTACTTGGGCTTTGAAATCCTTTAAAGGATTATTGTATAAGAATGACGTGTGCGATTTTAACGAATCACATCTGCCATGATTGTTAACATGCTTACAGAGGTTAACAGGGAATCTGAATCTTTTAATTAGGTCTTACCATCTTGGCCGGATCTTAAAAGACACCAGGCTAGGTTTCACTCTTAAGATTCTTTATTTAGGCAGATCGATTTAAAAGGAATGGTTTTGATTTATTTCATATATAGTAAAAATGAAATTCATAGCATAACATTCCATAATTTCAAATACAACTACATACTGCCCTAAATGGGTCTTTAAAACAAGTACATACCTTTATAAAGGTTAAATAAAAGACAGGTCCATACAAGGATTGGTATACGACAGGTGTCCTTGTAGGGACTAACGGATAAGTCCACGTAGGAACTAAAATACGATAAACGTCCACGCGGGGGCTTATTTCAAAATAGACATTACATTAGTACATCTATAAGGACTAATGGTCACGTTTCTTCTTCTTGCCTTTTAATAGGTTTGCCAAGCCCTTGAGTAATCCTCGGTGGCTCTTTTTCTCTTCCTCGAACTCTCTCTCCACGCGATCCAATCGGTGGAGTATCTCTTCATGCTCAGGAGGAGAGAAACGTGGTTGTGGCGCTGGTTGCGGAACTGGAGGTCTAGGTGGTGTTGGATACCCATGAGCTGAGTAATCCGGTATCCCTAGATTTCCGTCTGGATAGCGGGCGTTATACCTTGCCGCTACTACATATGGGTCGCGCTCATAGTTGTAATTGTAATGCGCTTGCGACGTCAGCTCGAACGGGTTATATGCCGTTGCGTAGGCCGGTAGTGGGTGGTCATGCCCAAATGGTGGCGAAGACGGTGCAACTGGTGCAGAATTCGCCTCTTGTGCTGGGCTTGAAGGCCCTTCTTCTGGTACTGACGGATAGTGACTAGCACTCGAGTGGCGAGGGGTGCTGAAGTTAAATTCCCCTCCTCGGGTAGACATCCGTGCGCCTGATCTTCTACGCCTTGGCGGATCTGGCATCACTGGTTGAGCCGGTGGCGGAGGCGGTGGCGTAACTGCCTCGAAATGTGGATCCTCGGAGGGATCTCGCAGATGCGGCTGTTGTTGCTGCGATGCCTGCTGAGATGGCGTATAATACCACTCATGTTGGTTGAACAATGCCATGAAGCTATCTGGGCCCTGATAAGGTGTCCCATGAAATGAAGATCCGTCAGAGATCTCTATTGGATGCGTGGGCGTACCACGAGCCGGTTCTGTTGGTTCTGTATTCTCGTCCATGTGATCTTCCAAGAAGTGGTCTTTTGGTCCTAGCGGAACAAATCCTGCAGGTTCCTGAATGTAGTCAGCTGGATTAAACTGACCTCGGAAATATGGAGTGTGATCGCCAAAGGCACGGTGTGACACCAAGCGTTGTAGAGGTGGATAGGATGGCTGGGGGTTGTTGGAATCATTTTCGGAATCTGGTCTGAAAGAGTGACGGTACAATGGTGTCGAGCTGTGAGAGGTCGAATGACTTGCTGGTTCGAAGAGGTTTCTCCGTCTTTGTGGTTCTTCACTCCTTGTCATCGAAGGAGCTCTTGTGTTTGACGGTCCAGCTTCATGGTCGTTGTGAGTAACGATCTCTCATCTGCCTCTTCTTCCCCTTCCTCTTCCTCGGAAAGTTACAGGTGGCATTTTTCCTGCTTCAAAACTTATTAAAAATCACAATGAAAGTAAAGAGATGAACCGAAAGTATGATTCCATTTTTGTCTTATGTTCATGTCTAGACTCAAGTATGTGCAATTGTGTCATTGAGATTAAACACATTTGGATAGTGTTTAATTCACTCAATGTTGGCTCTGATACCAACCTGTCACACCCCGATTTCCACGTGTATCACCGGTGGGCCCGGTGGGGGATTACCGTGACGTAGTTGGCAACAATATAGTCAAACCACACAATTATATGAATGCACAGCAGAAGCTTAAAGATAAATATACTTCAACCTTTGATTGTAATATCGAGTGTATTACAAAAGTCGAATGTATCCACAGGGGATCAAAATAATAATAAAGTATTGTTCAACAGATACAACATCAAGCTTGCGAGACTTTTCGTGATGCTAGGGAGCTATTACCAGCCAATTACGTGTAGTACCTGCACTTAATCTTTTTGGGAAAATACGTCAGTTTACACTGGTAAATACATTCAACCGACACATTTTGAAAAATGTTTATTAAAATTGATTTGAATGCACAAGGCACAAACTCTTTTATAACTTGGGAAAATTATTTAAAATTATAATCTTGTGAACGAATTACATGTTCCTTCTTTGCGTTCAGTAGCCCGGATCCTGTCCGGGTTAAAGATCAATAGACACGCCACATTGCGTAAAACCGTGGTGGGTAAACCAACGGCTACGTCTTTTAATAATATAGACATAATGTCGGGTGTACGCCTACACCGGGATGTCGAGGTCGTGGCCATTTCTTCGAATGATGCCAAGGATATCCGGGACATGGTCATTAACCCCCCAAAGGCTTTTAAGTAACAAGAATGTTTAAATGAGCCGATCAAATTATTCAATTAACCACCTAAGCGATGGAAGATTTGATGCTCAATCAAGCAGTAAATATTTTACCGTATCCCAAGCCCGTATAAGGGAAAATAAGTTAAAAGTATTTACCTTCGCAAGTATTGTCCTTATTTGATTAAATCACATATATCTTTTACTGGGGATCCTATTCTGGAACGAAGGTTTTAACAACCTATTAGAATCCTAACGGTTCTTTATATTAGCCGTAGCCTAGACCGGTTGGTTTCAAAAGATAGATATGGTTTAATCGCGTGAAAGGCGAAAACCGAGAATGGAATGTGATTCTGCCCCCAACAAGTTTAGAGACTTGTTTTATATGGGCTTAATATTCACACTCTGGATTTTGGGGTCAAAATAGTATGGCTTGACCCGTATTGGCTAATTTATGTAAACTAGTTACATAAGCCGAACCGTGCGCGCAATAGGCGCAACGGGTAAAGGTGAGAGTCCTACACTTGTTTCCTAAGTCAATGTGCCTTAAAGAGGTTGTGGTATCAGTAGAATACCTTTCGCGATGCCCGTAACGAGTTTAAGTTAATATAATGCCCCGTAGGGGTTTTTCGGTCATTTTAAAGACTTTTAATGGGCTTTCCGGGTTCTACAGGGAATCTGAGTTTCCCGACCAGTTTATAAAGTCTAAAACACTTTATTTATTATTTAAAATCAGTAGCAACTGGAATCGGGTCAAAAGACCTTGTAGAACTCATTTTATGGCCAAAAAGGGCGTATTCGGTATTTACCGAACCGATGCCATAACCGTAGGTTATGAGCAGGTAAAAAATAATTAAAAATCTTTAAAATCCCCAAAATATTATTTTACAACAGTGGGTAAAAGTTTTGGTGACAAAATCTTGGTTTAGTTAG